>NW_005434650.1:705200-756145 GCF_000315625.1 Guillardia theta CCMP2712 | reverse complement strand
CCTCCTCCTCCTCCTCCTCCCCCTCCTCCTCGTGTACCAGAACAAGCTCTCACGAGGGTGCCAGGTGAATCTGAACACTCCGCAAGTCACCAGCCACCCCAAGTTTGAAGATGTCGAGCGGAGAGATCTGACGCATCTGAAAGCTTATGCGATCGATAGCGAAGGCATCAAAGATCCCGACGATGCTCTCTCGTGCGCGATCGCTCCTACTGCAGATGCTGTGGTGATATGCGAGCAGGCTGGATGCGGATGGAAAAGTTTGGGTTCACATTGCAGATGTCGCAAGTATTGTGAGCGCAGGTAGACCTCCTTGTATATCGGTTTCTTGTTCCGTGTTGTTCTGAATGTCCTATGAAGATAGCGAATTGGATCGATTCGCAAGGGCTCGTGGGTCAAGCTGCTACCTCCCTCAAGGTTAGACTGATCTTGATCCTTGCTATGCCTGAACCTGCCATGTCAGAAACTGTGAACATGCTCCCTGAGACGGCGATTCAGACCATAGCGTTGGGCAACGAGAAGACTTCTTGCGCCTTCTCTGTTGGCTTCCGTGTGGACGAGGATGGGCAGGTGGAGGATGTGGAGATCTGCAAGAGTTTGGTGAGAGCAGGCGACCGCGTTGTTGGGGTGACCCCTGGGTTCAGGTTTCAGTAACGAGAGTGTCCTATGATGATGCGTGCGATTACATTCAAGACGAAAGCACTGACTTGGGGAAGCTCGACGTCATTGCGCAGATCTTTGCCGACAGGAGGCGCAAGAACGGTGAGGCTCTGAGGTTCAACGACTGAAGGTGACGGGACATGTCAGGCGCCATCACCTTCCAGTTCCCTGAGGCAGACGTGAAGGTCTCAGACGGCAAGATCTCTGTCGAGCCGGTAGAATACTATGAGAGTAAGGACATGGTCAGTAGCACGGCGACGATCGGGAGGTGCTGACTTGTGTCTCAGGTCATGGAGTTCATGCTCATGGCTGGAGAGGCGGTGGGAAAGTTTGCTATTGATAATCAAATCCCGTTCCTGTTCTCATCGCAGGTTTCCCTGCTCCTCCTCCTCTCCTGTGTTTAAACGATGCTGTCCAGCTGCCTCCAACGGAACCAAACACTCCGAACAAGAAGATGACGCTGACAAAGCCCAAGGCTTTCAAGCCTCCGACCACGCTCTCGGATATGTTCGAGCTTCGCAAACGCCTTCTCAGGACTAAGGTCTCCCCCCCCCCCATACTCCCTCTTGTCGTGCTTACTCGCGACTCCCAGCTCGGCGAGCCAGGCTATCACTTCAGCCTCGGCATGCCCCTCTACTGTCAGATCACATCGCCATTGAGACGTTACGGGGACCTTGTGCTTCACCAGCAGCTGCATGCCTACCTTGCAGGGCAGAAGCTCTTCACCATCGAACAGGTAGGCGAGACGAGGGAGGAGGAGAAGAGCCTGATCTCCTTGCCCAGCTGCATCAGCGAGTGAGTGAGACGGAGAATCGGTCGATGAACATGAAGAAGGCCGAGCGATTCTCGAGGCAGTTTTACACCTTGTTGTGGCTCAAGCAGGAGGCAGAGTGGACAGGAGAAGCCATCTGCCTAAGCCAGCGACAACAGAAGCCTGCGGCACCCAAGATTGCCGTCGGGCTGATAGAAGACCTCGCGATCCTGTGCAGTGTGAAGCTCAAAAAGGTGAAGCTCCTGATCGACTCTCTCGACCCTTCTGCGACTGAGCTCATGGGATGATAGGCGGTGAAGAAGGATCAATCCTTTCCTATCAAACTCGCGCAGGTTCGACTGGTCGACATGCGGGCAGACTTCGTTCACAAGTCAGCTCTCCTTCTTTCTCTGCTTTATCATCCCCTCCTCACACCTCTCCTTCCCTGCTTTGCCTCCTCCTCTTCATCCATCCATCCTTATCTCCGCTCTCCCCTCCTCTAACTTTGTCTTCCAGCGTGGACCTCAAGGATATCCTTGAGACCGAGGAGCTGACGGTGTACAAGGAGGGTATGAAATCTCGTCGCAACGTTGGAACAAGAATGAACTTGAACCCTTGAACTGTCGTGAGATGATATCAGTCTTTCAATAAAGAAATTCTCCTTGCAATCTCAGAAAGTCACTGCAATTGACTTCGCTTCGATGCGGCAGCCTGACGGTGCAAGTACTCTTGGCCCGTGATTGCCCGGGCCCGGCCGCCCGGCCGCCCGGCCGCCCGGCCCGGGGAAAGCTGCCGGGGAAGACTCACTGAGATGTGTCTGCCGGCTTTCGCGACTTATCGGTCAAGCGACTGTAGCGAAATTGAATGTGAAGGCAAGCAAGGGGAGAAGAGAAGAGAAGAGAAGAGAAGAGAAGAGAAGAGAAGAGAAGAGAAGAGAAGAGAAGAGAAGAGAAGAGAAGAGAAGAGAAGAGAAGAGAAGAGAAGAGAAGAGAAGAGAAGAGAAGAGAAGGAGAGGAGAGGAGAGAGAAGTATAGGAGAGAGGAGGAGAGGAGAGAGGAGGAGAGGAGAGAGGAGGAGAGGAGAGAGGAGGAGAGGAGGAGAGGAGGAGAGGGAGGGACTAGGTGTGAAGCAGCCGTTTCAACATCGAGACACGAGGGACCCGCCAGAGAATCAAGGGTGTTGGCGAAGAGGATAAGAGTCATGGACGGTCTGGTGGCATGGACGCGAAATCTATCGTCAGGAGCAGAGAAGGTGATGCAGTTGGGAGTGAATGCGTTTCGTTTTCACAGCGGAGCCTGTGATGTGATTATTGTACGGCATCAAGACAAGCTCGTCTCTACGTCATGGCACTGCAAAGTAGCTAACGGGCTAGTGGGAAGTGGCATCGAAACGAAAGTTCAGCTCAAGGTTGGAAACATCTTCACAGATGTGATCATGAAGGTTGGAGACGACTGCAAGTGCTACTTCGAAGATCATGCAGAAGTTTTCCACCCGCCAGCTGACCAGCTGCAAGCACTACCACTGAAGCAGGGATGCAACCTATCGGAGCTGGTGGTGCTCCAGAGGGATAAGGGCACGGGAGACTGGAAAGAGGTCGCCAGCGTCCCCCTCGGGATCTTCCTCTGGGACCGTGAGGACAAGATCGTCATAGCGGATGTGGAGGGAACGGTGATCAAGGGGGACATATGGACCAAGAGCGCTGACTTGGTCTTGCTAACGACCAACAAGCATACGAGAGGAGCAGGAGGCCTTGAGACGGTGCGAGACGGTGTGGGTCCACTCCTCTCCTACCTCGACCGCGCGGGATACCGCGTCCTCTTCCTCACAGCGGCTCCCATCACCCGCGCTGATCGGGTCCGAGAGACCATCAACTGGATCAGGGAGGCGGAGGTGGAGCAGTGGGGGAGGGGGGCTCACTTGCCAGCGTCTCCCATCATAACGACCCAGGAGAGGATGGGAACGGTGCTCCTTCAGAAGCTCTCGGACAGGACGTTTGCCCCTTTCATGTCCTTGGGGAAGGACGCTGGAGGGAATCATCAGAGCTCGTTCAAGACCATGTCGCTCGCTGAGCTTGCACAAGTCTTCCAGGGCTCTTCGGAGGGAGAGGAGGCGACTAGCACGTTTGTCGGGGGATTCTGTGAGAAGGTAGAGGATGCGGTGGCGTATGAGAACGCAGGGATCTGCAAGGAGAAAATCTTTGTGCTGGACAGAGCAGGCAGGGTGAAATGTCACAGTCCGGAGCTCACGGAGTACTTGTGGACTTCGTACGTTGAGATGTGAGAGCTTCTGTCTTGCATGCTCTTTCCTTCTCTCTCAAGTAGTTGACCGTCCTTACAGGTACCCCCAGCTCTCAGAGATCTTTCCCAAGGTCAACAGGAGTCGAAACGCAACCCGAAAGAACGAACAGATCTTGTAGAGAAGAGAGGAGGCAGGAATAATGTCGTTCCATTGAACTTTTGGTTCACTTAAATGTTCATTTTGGTTCACTTAAATGTTCATTTTGGTTCACTTAAATGTTCAGACGTCAAAAATTCTCCTCATCGTTGAGCAGACGATTCGATCTGTCGTTGAGCTCCTTAGCAATACAACAGATCTCCGTGATTTGCTCCTGCACGGGAGGTCAGTGAGATCAGCAGGATGTGGGAGGGTGAAGAGGAAGGAGAGGGAGCTGAGGGAGGGTCAGCCTGCCTTGATCATGTCGACCGTCCGCTCCTCTCCTGACGTGTTCTCCAGTGCAGTGAAGGCTTGAAGCACCCTGGCATCGCACTGATTGGCAAGGAAGAGAAGTTTTCTTCCTTGCGAGGCCGTCAGTATTCCAGCTTCCCCCATCATGTTGACGAGGTCGAAGAAGTTCCCTCCCTTCTGCATCTCTGAACAGATAGTCCTCAGGACGCTCTTGAAATGTTCAGCCTGGGAGGTCCCTGACGTTTTCAGCACCACGGAGTCTGAGATGTCTTCGACGAGCATCGGGCGGTCTCGAGCTGTGCGGGCACGAGTCAGCCATCAGTCTGACGCACTTCATGTCTTACTTGAGTCTGCCTCCTCCAACCCCGCAGCCTCGGGCGGACTCGAAGGCTCTGCGACCTTGACGTCTGAAGCTTCAACCTCGGGTCTTACCGCGGGGACGCCGAGAGGAGGAGGAAGGTAGACTTGTGCCTCCCGAACTTTCGATTCGATCTTCTCGTCAGCTTTGCAGTCGATCAGGAAGGCGTCGCTGCTGGCTCGATTCTTGGCATCCACCCCGAAGCACACGACAAGATATCTCCGTGCGAGCATGACAGCCGAGTGTCCCGCGCGATTTCTCGGTAAGTATCCTTCACTTGTAACTTCTCCCAAGTTCCTTTAAAAGAGTCAGACTGCTGGTATTCAAGTAAACAGGGGAGAAATCTTGCCACTGAGCTGGAGATTTCGAAATCCAGTTCCTTTCTGAATAGGAGGGCAGACTAGAGATAGCTGAAAAGAAAGTGGACAACAAATTCAGCAGCGAACAAGGCAAGAAAGCCGCAAGAAAGAGAATCCTTCTAACCTTTCGCCATCTTTTCTCTGTCCTGCCGCTGCCTGAGGAAGTCCTGAACGATATCAGCAGTTACCGGCGGAATCAGAATGTCTACAATTTCTCACCTGTCTGGTGCTGAACTTGTTGCCGTTGACATCCTTTGCTGTTCGAACTCTCGCAAGAAGAGTCGGGCTCGACACAGCAGAGTAATTGTGAGTAGATGGGAAGAGACTCAACAACGAAGAACATTTCTTGTTCTTTTCTGATTTTCCGCCAAACAACAAGATGTTGCCTTGAGCCTTCCAGCAAGTCACTCATCAGATTCTCCATGCAAGGCACTACCATTAGACCAGCCGTCACTGGACTTATGCTATGGAAGGCAACCGAGAAATTGGCAAGAAGGTCACCATGAAAGGAAATCTTGCTCCATCGCACTGCTGTCGGGTGAACTTCCAAGACATAGCCATCGGATAAAATCTCCCTGGGGATCAAAGATAAGTCGAGAAATATGATGAGAGGAGATCAGACCGAGTATCAGACTTCATCCCGCCGATGATAATCACTTCTCTCCCGTTGGCTCCACTTTCTAGGCTACAGCTCGAGTGGGCATATCTGGAGCAGGGACCCTAGAACAGCTGTGTGAAGAACAAACCCATGAAGGAAGATTGAGAGGCGAAGTTAGTTACCTCTCCGTAGACCTTCGGCTCATGGCAGCTGAAGGATGTTGTGTCGCACTGAAACAGCATCGAGGAATGATGCTTGCTAGTGATCTCGTCGCAGATCCCCCCGAAGACCACCACCTTCTCATTGCCGATGTCTGAAGTGGAGTGAAAGGCTCTATCAACCATGATCCCTCCTATTGTGCGGGATAGACCAGCAAAGCGAACAGGCTGAAGGAGAACAATTCAGCACGAACTCGTGAGAGGTTTCAACTTCACCCACCTGCCAGTGCCATCGATCGGTGATGTCGTTAGGGACAGTAAGGAAGTATGCCTTGTCCTTGACAACTGCTCCACTCGCATCCAGCCCTCCAAAGAGGAGTAGCTTCCTTGTCTTGGGAAAGAAGCTGATCGAGTGTCCTTGTCGTGCAGAGGGCTGCTCACCGGCAGCTTTAATCTGGTTCCAAGAGAAAGTCTCCATGTTCAAAGCCCAGCAGCAGCTCAGCGGTTTCAAGCCGGTCCATCCTCCATGTACAATCACCCAACGGTCATCCACTGCGCAGGCTGCATGAGAGGATCGTGCGCATGGCTTGTGGGCGGCGCTCCTTTCAAGCACCGGGATGGGCGTGCAGGAAACCTTCATTGAATTTTCAAATTTTGGTCGATGATTCGATTGCTATCGAAGTTCTTCATCCGCTCAAACACATCCTTCTCATCAGTGGCTCCTCTCCTCTACCCTTGACTCCATTTTCTCTCCCTCCTTCTCCTCCTCATCGTCGTCGTTCTACTTCCCGTCGCCATTCTTCCACCATTCCAATGCCGCCGCCATGACTCTTTTATTGTAACAAACTTATGTCCCTAGCAAGTGTCCTAGCAACACCTAGACCAACAACCTAGGCTTTTCCTATCAATCAGGTGGTAGCAAACTCCTAGGAAATGGTTGTAGGATATTCGTTACATTGCAACGGATATCAAACGTGAAGAGACGTCCCATGGCGCCGCTGGTGATCAGTGAGCGGCGGAAGGAGGAGGGAAGGAGAGCCGCCTTGATGGCAGCTGCTGCCATCTTCCTCGCTCTTGCTTGCGTGCTCTGTCTTACTCTGCTTGCATCCGGAGATTCTGAGGTACAGGAAAAGGTCCGTTGTCCTCTTTCACTTGACATGATTGTACCAGATCGCTGCGGGGCTGGGAAGACGGAGACGCGTCTCGCTTCTGAGCGGAGAGAATCTTGAGACAATAGGTCAGACAATGCAAGAGTCGCTGTGAAAGACATGCTGACGCTCGTATGCGTAGTTGAGAACATGTCCAAGAAAGTCAAGACGCTTCAACGTGACCTGGAGAACGAGGAGGCTGACCTTGCTACTCATGAGCATAGAAAGATCAAGATCTCCTTGAGCCCTAGAGGAGACCAAGGTCCTCCTGGTCCTCAGGGAGAAATCGGCTTCCAAGGACCCACGGGTCCCGTTGGCCTTCCAGGTGAAGAATCCATTTCAAGAATGCAAACTTCAATGGTTTTACTGTCAATGTGCAGGCGAACCTGGACCAAGAGGATTGCCGGGAGACATCGGGCCTCAAGGACCGCGAGGAAGGAAGGGAGCGAAGGGACCTGAAGGAGAAGTTGGAATCGCAGGATTGGTACAGAGATGCTTCGACGCTGAGTCAACCTTTCTCCCGGTTTCTTGACTTTCTCCGCAGGAGGGACCCCCAGGACCCCCTGGACCTCAGGGACCTGCAGGAGACAAGGGGCTGCCGGGGTAAGCAGCTGTCTTACTCCCCTTCTGCTCCTCATGTTTGTCTCAGTGGTCGCGGACCCCCTGGTGCCCCTGGTGCCCCCGGAACGAACGGAGCCAACGGAGCCAACGGTCCCCCAGGCTTTGCAGGCGCTACAGGACCCAAAGGCCCACAAGGGCCCCAAGGGCTGCAGGGCAAGCCTGGTCCGCAGGGAGACGCGGGAGTCGCAGGACCACCGGTAGGAGCAAGAGGGGGGGAGGGGGGTTACATGTCAGTGACCACCTGGCAGGGAGACCAGGGAAAGCCCGGCCGGCAGGGAGCTCAGGTACTGAGACAGGCGACTGCTTGCCGGTTGACTGACTCGTCTGCTCCAGGGAGACTCTGGAAGTCCAGGACGCCCGGGCATCGACGCCTAAGAAGATTTGTAGTGGTCGTTTCCACGTGTGGAGGTCTCGGAGGGTCAGGCAGTGGAAGAGTTTTGGTTTGCATATTACAACATATCGAGCTTCGGCTTCCATCACACGTCTCAACAACTCAAGTACGAGGCCTCAGGCAGAAACTCCCACCTGCATCCATATCAACCAACAGCACTTGCTCACTTGCCGATACTGATTCCCGTAGAACCCCGCCGCAACGATCCCTTGCACGCCATGGCTGCAAACAAGTTCAGAGCCTCTCCTCCTCCCCTCCTCTCTCACCTCCCGAATCGTGGCCCCACGATGGCATAATCGCCATGACGGTGCTGCCTGCACTGAACCGTCAGAGAGGGTCGGGTGACCTGTGGGCGTTCCAGTGGTTGGTCTCGAAGAGGCTATCGGTGAGAACACTGCAAGAAGCTTGACTGAGCGGAGAAGCGGAGAGGAGGAGAGGAGGAGGAAGAGGAGAGGAGAGAAATTCACTGGGCGGCTCTGTGGAAGGAAGGGAGATCTTGTCCCATCACGAGCACGAACAAGCCTTCGCCTGCTCCAGTTGTTTCAGCGACAAGGAGGCTGACTGCATGCTGAACCCCATGGTCCGAGCGTCGTCAAGCCATGGCCTCCTCCTGAGAAGTTGCAGGAGCCCAGCTGAGGGGAGGTGAGAGAGCAGACGGTTGAGCGCGGACGCAGCACCTGGAAGGCCAAAGAGCCGGAAGACTTGGAGATGTTCACCGGCACAAGCGCTTCAAGTTCCCTGCTCAACAGGTTCTGACCTGGTGCACTCCTGCTCACTGCACGTGACAGGAGGGAGGGAAGGGACTGACCTGGGCTGCCGAGGACGATGAGGTTGAAGTCCTTTGCCGAAGGATGAGTCCGAAGCTGTTGAAATTCGATGTCGCTCATCATCTGCATGCTGGTGGAAGCACCCAAGACAGGGTGAGACGCGCTAGAAACGATTCGATCCTCACATCCCAGCTCCCGACTCAAACCAGTTCTGTGAGAGCATCTGGCAAACCTCGAACTGCATCCCTGCATCAGAGGAGAACAAATTTTGTCTCCTCCGGTTGACCTGCACGTCCCTCTCACTTGCTGACGCGCCACCAGAGAAGATGCAAGCGAGAGGACGCTTGAAGATGTTCCTCATCGGCCCGAGGCTCTCTCGAGGCCTCTGCCCTCGCTCTGAGCAGCATGAGCAACTATCGCCTTGCTCTTGAGCTGCTAAACATGTTGAGCGAACGCCGACAAGGCAGGAGGTGTTGGGGGTTGCGAGTTCCGAGACAGGTAAGAAGGAAGCAAGTTGAATTACCTGAATAGCATGCAAACCATCGCGAAGGGTTGGAGCGATCAGCTGAGGAATCTCTGCAGTAGGAGAGGGCAGCAGCTACAGCAAGAGTTAGACGAGGCATTCCTTTCCTCTCGCTCGCCACCTTGTGTGCTGAAAACTGTACCATCAATGTTGATCCTCGTCCGTGAGCCGATGGGATCAACTTGAAACGACTTGAGGAAAGAACCTGCAGCATGCAAGGGAAGAACCTTTCAACCGGCGAAGGTTGTTGGTGGTGATGTCAATCGTCTCTGCTGTCTTAGTGACGGTGATGGAGATTGCTTGACCTGGGAGTTTTCCTCACCATCCAGAGCTCAGCAGAGTGCCAAGTCATCACCGATCGTCAGAGCTTGCAGGGGGAAAACTCCAGAGATTGAGCGGCAGGTTGACAGGTCGTAGCAAGTCATTCTCTCCGTCTGTCAGGAAAGAAAGACGTCATGAGAAGCACTTGAGTACACTTTGTCCTTCCGTTGTCTGGTTGTCTTTTCCCTGTCTCGGAAACGTCAAAAGTTTTCACACATCAAGGGTGACTGACCTTTCTTACACATAAGCTCCAGAAGTCCCTCCTGCAATCAGTGAGCTTGACAGAGCATGTCATTCTCTTCCCATCACATCTCAGAGTCGTCGAGGACTCCTCCATCCATCTGCAAGAACATCAGTTCCTATGCTCTCTATCACTCCCTTCTCATTCCAGCTTCTCTCCCACACCCCGGCCACAATAATCTCATAGCCCCTCCCCTTCTTTTCTCTTCCATTCTCTCCTCTCCTCTTCCTTCCCTTCTCCTCCTGCTCCCCTCACCTCAGACTTTGTGTCCCACCACCAGTGAGGCTTGCCAGGTAGTTCACGAAGCTTGCAAAAAGACTCTTTCGACTTTGACTTTCTGACAACTCTGTCAGATTCTTCCCCTCTCTCGCTCCCTCCTCCTCCTCCTTCCTCTTCTCCCTCTCCTCCTCCTCTTGTACTTGGCTCTGTATCCACAGACGATTCGAGCTACTCGGCGTGTGAGATGGGGGGAGATAACCTCATCGCTCCCTCCTGCTCGTGCCAAGAAGGGGATCCCAGCAACGTTCCCTGCTGCGAGTTCATCCTCTAGTCCCCTCCGAGAGGAGGCGAACCGGCAAGAAGCTCGACCTGATACTGAGCTGACGAGAGGGAGAGGATGCGATCTAAGTTCGGGTCTGCGATGGGGAAGGAAGCGAAGGTCCCCTCTCTCCCGCTGGAGCCGAGGGAAGGCATTCCCGCCAATGGCGCCTTCAGGGTTGTACGAATGAGAGGAGGGAGGAGGAGGATGACGAGGAGGAGGATGACGAGGAGGAGGATGACGAGGAGGAGGAGGAGGAGGAGGAAGAAGAAGAACAAGAGGAGGAGGAGGAGGAGGATGACGAGGAGGAGGAGGAGGAGGAAGAAGAAGAAGAACAAGAGGAGGAGGAGGAGGAGGATGACGAGGAGGAGGAGGAGGAGGAGGAAGAAGAAGAAGAACAAGAGGAGGAGGAGGAGGAGGAGGAGGAGGAGGAAGGAAAGAAGGCAATGAGGAAGTGGAGAAGGGGATGGGAAAGGAAGGGAAGGAGGACGCGTACCAGGCCGATGGCCCTCGAGGGGTTTTGAGCCGCAAGCATGAGAGCTCCATAACCCCCGTTGGAGTGACCCGTGAAGATCTGAGACGCTCGATCAGAAGAGAAGAGGAAGAATAGGAAGGAGGAAGAGGAGACAAGTTTTCAGGAGGGGGAAAGAGCATAGAGGACGGCAGCCCCATTACCACACGGGAGGACGATGCTTTGAAAGTTTTGTTCGACATTGAGCTGTAGATCACGAGGGCTCGTAAAGCTCCTTCCGCGTTCCAGTGTCCTGCTCCCATTCCGTTGACGGAGAGAAAACAAATGAGGGTGAAGAACGGGAGAGGAGGAAGAGATGTGAGAGTAAGGAAGTAGCATTATGGCGCAGGGGATCAAGGACGCAGGAGGAAGGGGAGAGAGTTTGGACCTGGTCCTTGCCAGAAGAACGAGTGGGTGCTCCTCCCATGAGGAGCCAGCACCCACAAGGACTCCTTCGACCTTGCTCGCCTTCATCTCCCTTGCCTCCTCTCGCAGTCAGCTCACCTGTACGCGTCTGCTTGCCGCTGAGCTGTGACGTCCATGCCGTGCATGGAGAGGAGGACAGGGCAGCCGTCATCCTCGCTTACTTCCGTGTCATCCTTCTTTGTGGAGGCGACACATGGAGATTTCGGAAACCCTTCGAAAGAATCAAATTAATGATGAAAGGGAATCAGGATAGACAGCGAAGGATAGGAAGGTAGAAAGGGTGGCAAGAGAAAGTTAGGTCAGCAAGGATACGTGGGTAGAGAGGATCGGTCAGAGAGGAGGGCTAGGAGAAAGTTAGGTAGGAGAGGATGAGAGCAGACGAGTGTACTTGCTGCCGCTTGCTGGGGTGAACCATCAAAGTCGATGAAGGTGAAGATAAAACTCTCATCGCGAGCCCGACATCGTAGGCGCAAGGAGGTATCCGTCCATCCCTCCCGCCCCCCCGAGTGCTCGATGCGGAGATTAACCTGGAGAGGACAAGCTGCCTGTGGGACGGAGGAGACGTTGGTGGGATGCAGGGCCAAGGGAGCAAACAAGACGGATCGCTGATTGGGAGCAAGGGAGACTGTCTGCTCCGATTGAGAGGCAGCGATCAAATCTGCAGGCTATCAAACATTCTCCTCCCTCCTACCAGGAATCTCCTACCTGTAGCAAGCACGCGCATCCTTACATCCCTCAACCATCCTTGACCCACGTTGGCAACACGCACGTGAACCATATCGGTGAACAGAGCGTTGCCCACCACATCTGCGAACAGGTAGCAACCAGGTCAAGGGCTGGACGGAGATGGAACAGCAAGGCAGCAGAGACTACGAGGGCAAGAACAGCAGAGGAAGCATGTAGGCTCCATGAGACAAGGAGGACCGAAGACGAGGACGATTAGTCTCGCACCAGGAAGGTCGTAAGCTGGGGGCCCTTGAGACCATTTCCCATGGCCAACCTGACAGAAATGATCATGACCTGCTTTCTCTCATCGCTCTACTCATCCTCCTTGCTCCTTGCTCCTCCTCCTTCGCTACTCTTCCTCGCTCCTCGCTCCTCCTCGCTCCTCCTCCTCCTCCTCCTCCTCCTCGCTCCTCCTCCTCCTCCTCCTCCTCCTCCTCCTCCTCCTCCTCCTCCTCCTCCTCCTCTCTTCACCCGCCAGTCTCCAGGCAGAAGTTTGATCACTTCAAGCTTCCCATGAGGCTCACCACAGGGAGAGGATCGGAACTGGAACGAAGCAGAGGCTGTTGTGGACTTCACTTTCACGAACAACTTGTGCGATCCTTTGGACAAGTAGAGCTGCGATGAGAGTGAGAGAGATGTATTGATCAGACCACAACACACAAGAGCTCCATGAGGTAGATCGGAGATCTTTCGCAACCCTACATCCTTCCCTGCAGCACTCTGCCCAGCACAAGCTCGACATCAGGCAATGAACATGAACGCGCGCAAACTTTACCAGCGATGCTCCATCGACATAAGCACTCCACACTGTCCCAACCACCTGCAGTATCAAGCATGTATCGTGCTGCACATTCATCTCGCCGATGGCCCAGCCGAAGAAGGGATTTCTTCCTAGCCCTGCCATGTATGAGGGTGCAAGCGGGCGGTAGCACAAGGAGAGAAGCTTACCCTGATACTGGATGTTCAAGACGCCACTAGAGTCTGCCATATGCTGCATGGTGATATCATTATTCAGACTCAGACCATGCTTACGCCTCGCCTACCTGCTGCCACGACACATACCCTCCAGGAACATACTCGCTGATGTACTTGCTCTTGTTGCGCGATGGGAGCCTGATCATCATCACTGGCGAGCAAGAGGAGGAAGTCATCTCCTACCTGTCACTTGCGCCATCACCCCACAGTGCTGGGCAGAAGACATCCACCGCCTGCTCGTGCTCGCCCATGGGGAAAGGACCGAGCCAGTCCCATTGTCCTGTCCTCCCGTCAGACTGCTGAGGACTCACTGGCATGAACGAAGCTCTCACGAGACGTACTCGTCCCTTCTGCCTCCTTCGACGCCCATGAAGCTCCCACCAAGCTCGCCATCAGGAGCGCCATCAGCACTCCCTGCGCCATGGCCATCCCTGAGACGAGATCGCTGTCGCAGATCAGGTCGCAGATCAGGTCGCAGATCCGGTTGAGTGAGTTTGTGGTTAACCATCATCTGCGGATTACGCGTTCATTCAGTAGCTATCCCTCTTCCCCCCTCTGACCAGCAACTCTTCTACGTGGCCATGCGGCGAGCAGCAAGTTGATAGGTGCGAGCATGGAGTGGGAGGGGGGAGAGGACGAACAAGGCTGACAAGGAGGAAGAGAAGACGAAAGAGGCGATGCTGAAGTGTAGAGGAAGAGAGTGCGGGTACGGGTAGAAGCAGGGAAGTGAAACGCCAGTGAAGGCTTCGCACAGCAATCAGTGACTGTTGTTCGATTCCTTACTTCTCTTACAGATTCTCGCCTTATTCGAGTCTTGTTGCACACTTGTTTTGATCTAGTCGAATATTTGTTTTCAGCCGCCACCAGCTTAGTAACGAAGAGACGTCATCATAGAGAAGATGTTGAGGGACAACTCAAATATTCCCCTTCTGGGAGAGTCCAGCCTTGCAGCCATGCATGAAAGGAATGTCAGAACAGCCATTGCCCACGCTGGTGTGGGATTTTGTCTCATTTTGCCAACATTTTTGGTTCGCCATATCGTTCCGGACCCTTTGGATGCCAAGAACGCTGATGACAACTACTTCAATTTCTCCTTTCCTATTGCTATCTTGCACCTTGCCAGCATAGTTGGAGCTGCTGCTGCCACTTTTGTCATCGTGATTGGTGTGCACTTTCTGTCCAGAGACCTTCCCCTCCTGAACTTCTCCTCATGGTTGTGGCTGGGAACTTGCCTCGTCCTCATCATCGGCGGGTTTGTTGAGATGATCGCATTGCTTGAGCTAGGACGGGAACCAAGACTGAGGCGTCAGCTCATGGTCTGGCGCGACCACATCCTTCTCCACGGCTTTCCTATCCCCGAGGGTCTTGCCGTCATCTTCATGGGACTTTCGATTATGTTCGAGCTGCGGCGACGAGCGGCGGAGGATCAAATAGCAAGCGAGCTCGGCTCTGTCTTTCCCATGTGGATGGGACTGATCGCCGTCTTGGTAGGACTGACCTACCTCATCACCAGCTTTCTCCCCTCCCTCACCCACGAGTTTGTCCTGGCAAAGTTCGCCTACTCCATCTGGGGACTTTTCGCAGGAGCCCTGTTGCTCCGCCATCATCAGAGCAAGAAGAATTGAACGACATGAAGGAGCGAGGGCAAGAGAGGGCTTGGAAAGCTTGCTCGAGGAATGTAGGAAGAGAAAGAAAAAGAGGAGGGAGGGAGGGAGGGAGGGATTGGAGGAGGAAGAGGAGGGAAGAAAAGATCGACCTTAGATTTATGTGAAGATATCGATTGAACAAGTAAATATCACGCATACGGAATGTACAGACAACATGGTTATGGACATGACGAGCTCATACAAGAGCTTCGGGGAGAAGACGCTCCAGACGAACAAGTGATTCCTGAACATCGTTGAAACGAGGCAGACGCAGGACAGGCAGAGAATCCTTTTCACCAGTCAGTGAAGGAGGCACCAGACTCAAATTACCTCATCGATGAGTGGAGAGAAGCTGCTAGCAGGACAGCACAAGACATCCTCCTCCTCGAGCCGAACAGCTGGGCTACGATGGCCAGCGTCGCGAACCACATGAGGAGGGGCCCAGTGAAGGTGATCATCGCTGTGAAGATACCGCAGATCTGCAAACTCTCGTGAGGAGGAGGAGAAGGAACTTGACCACTCACAGTCTGATTGTACTCCGAGAGCCCGGTGAACGCCTTGCTCACGTCGATGGTTGCGATGCTGTTGCTGTTCCCAAGTGCGAAGTAGCCGCATCTCCCCATCCACTCCAACATCACCAGCAAGGCGATGGGTGCAGGCACAGGCGTCGCCTGCTCCTCTTGACGCATGTACATCCTACAGACATTGCTGGCTGCATAAAATTGCAGACAGATCGCAGCCAGAAGCGGATAATTCTGCAAGTGGTGCCTGGAGGAAGAGACGTCAGTTCCAGCACCATCAGTTGTGATGTGGGACAGTACAGCGGGACGACGAAGATCGCAAGCCCGAAAAGCATCTTGGTGGACCATCTCAAGAGCGGGCTGTGCGCAACGCCCTCTTTCCTCCCAGAATTGCGATACAGCTCGTACGTCGCGCTCATGCAAGCGAGCAAGCTTGCGAGAAAGATCGCTCGAGCAGTGAGAATCTCTTGGGTAGAGAAGTAGGAAGAAAGAAACCATGCAAAGATGAATGTCGGAGTGGCGATAAGTTGGACCATAGAAATCAATCCCGTGCTCTGCTGCCGACTACTTCTGACGGCATGAACGTGGCAGGATACAACAAACACAAGAGACAAGCCTCCCAGTACGACGAGCAGCATCTTTTGATCCGGCTTCAGTAGCCACTTGGCCAGATCCGCTTTCCCATAATTCTTCACACCAGTCTGCAAATATAACAATCATTTCAGTTTCTTTCATCATCCGTGACAATCGAACGAAACTTTTTACATCACCTGATTCCATGAGCCTGCGATCCTGAGCACAACCAGCAGCACCACAGCCTGATGGTAATTCTTGTTCAGACGAAACACTACTTCACTTACATACTCACCCCAACAAGCGACCTCATCTGATCAAACCCTTGCTTCATGCGCGCATTCACTTTCATTGTTCTTCTCGCCATTGACAGGAAGAGTGTGCTTGTCCTGCAGATCAAAGCGGTTAGAGCATCTAGCAATGGAGCTTCATTGTCTTACAAGAAATAGAATGTCACATGCTCCTCCTCAATCATGGAACTCGAGAATAAAGTGAACAAATGCAGAGCAGACCCAAAGACTGCGACTACAGTTTCGAGCCCCAGCGTCTCATCAAGCGGCCCGACGGCGTTTGGAAAATTCTTGGAGCTTGTCAAGGTGCTCTTGTACCAGAGAATCCGCACCCCTCGCAACAAATGACTAGAAAAGGTTCGGAAAGAGGAGTAGAAAACAGAAGCACAGACTGTCATCATAAAATACGAGACTCCGACGATAATCTTCTTCTCTAGGGTTGCAGCGCATACCCCTGAAGGTTTTGATCTGTCGTTGTAAAAGAGAGAGCAGAAGGATGGATGAAGGAGCAAGCCTGCAATGGAAGAGATAGCCCCGATGATCACATGTCGACTGATCGTTCCCCAGATGATGTTCTGAGGTCCATGGATCTCTTTCGCTGACTGGTGCGATTGAAAATCCTCACTGATATGCACATGTATGAAGACATTCAAAGAGTTGATAGAAGCAGCCAACAACACAAAGAGGGCAAGCGTGATGCCTGCCATGTCATACTTTCCACCCTGTTCTTGCTCAAGCCTTTCACATACTTTTTGAAGATAATCAAAGTAAACTTGCTCTGTCTTAATCAGACAAGCTTCTGTTGGATCTTTCTCTTCTACATGTGCTGGTTCACCATCTTGAATGAATGCTGTGCGAAGCTGAGAGACCTTCATTGTCTCCTTGCTAGCCTGCTTCATTGCATTTAAGCAGTCATCTTTCAAAGAGCGTGCCTGGTTGTATAGGTCCGTGAGACTCTTTGTCTGCGAACGATTCCCTCCACTTAATCTAAACAATTGCTCAGCATTCCTCTCCAAAGACGAAAGATAATCAGGAACATTCATGTGATCCAACACTGTGGGGATGATCTTTCCAATGTTGTTCATTGGAACTTCCACGTTCAGAAGGGAAGCAAGCGTCGGAGCCATGTCGACTTGCCAAACCACGGGAAATTGAAGGGCTTCAGCATCGTCTCCAGAAGCTTCTTGTCGACCATCATGCTGATCATGCCTCGACGTGAAGAAAATGGCGGTAGCGTCTGTTTCTGGATCACTTGCCCCTCCATGATTTCCGCCACTGTTCATTCCATGGTCGCTGCAAACAACCAGGATGGTAGGCTTTGAACCAGGCTGAGAGTTTCTGTTGCTGAGGTCTATCTTCTCCCACATGTCCTTCACCAGCTCATCCATCTCCAGCTGCTTTGATCGCATCGTTTCACTGTCTGTCCCACCCAAATGCCCGGCATGGTCTAGCCCGAGATAGTGCAAAATCATGAGGTCCCAATCATTGTTGTCCAATTCAGGCATGACGTGCCTTGTCACGTTATCATCAACTATCTTGGTGTCGAGCACGAAGAAGGCGGTAGTTCCGTCACTGCGGAGGAAGGTGGAAGGGAACAACCTGAGCCAAGTCTCGTCACCGAACATGAGGATCTGCGATCCTGATCTCGATGCCCGAGTGATGACGTTATCTTCACTCAGCTCGGGAGAGTTGAGATTCGCTGCTACGTCCAGGAAGCTCGGGATTGCACCTGTAATGATTGACTTGATCCTAGGCAAGGTGACAGTCGGCGGGTGTGCTTTCGTGGAGTACGCGATAGCGGCGCCGTGTCTGATCTGCTCTCTGAGGAACTTAAAGTTGGAGGTGTTGGAATAGATGAACTCCGATCGCATCGCGTCAATGATCATGAGCACAACTCGATCCCTCCTCCGTCGCTCCATCCCGTGTCGTGGCTCTGCCCCTCGCTTATGGTGGAATGCCATTGAGGTCGAAGGTAGATTTCTAGGAGGAAAGAAGGAGCTGAAGAAAAGTGCCATGCCAACGGCGACGGTACAGAGAGACAGGAGGTACACGAGCACCAGGGAGTAGAATGAAGATCGATCCATCATGTGGGATTTTGGAGTGACGCTATTCCCTTGTTACATGTGGCATGAGCAGGGATAAAGTAGCAAGAAGTGTGTATGTGTGTCTGTGTCTGTGTCTGTGCAGACCGAGGAAGAAGGGGGAATCAATGTGAGCAAGGGAAATGGGCGAAAACAACTGATTCACGGAGGCGAATGGGACAAGTGAGATCCTGAGAGGTTGATGGACAGCAAAGGAGGGAGGAGAACGGATGTATCCAGGTTGCAGGTTGAGAGAAGGATCAGGAGTGACATGTCGATCGTTCACCGAGGATGAACCAACATGGCGTTGGGGGAGGAGGAGGGAGGAGGGAGCGAGAAGGAAAGTGAAGTTTACACACTGTGGGGGTACTTTTCATGGGAAGAAGTAGGGGTACGATTGCAAGGTCGCAGGGTTTTTAGAAGGGGAGGAAGGAAAGGTAGGTAGGGAGGGAGAGAGGGAGAGAGAGAGACAGGGAAGGGGAAGGGAAGGGAGGGAGACAGGGAAGGGGGAGGGCAGGGAGGGAGCTGAGGAGCAGGAGGAACTAGGTCGGTTCATTATCAAAACAAGCTAGGCCGAGCTATTGTTACACGGAATGTTGCTTCGACATCGCACGAGTTTACTGAGAAATCCAGATGGGTCTAGTTGAGAAATTCGCTGGATGAAGTTTGGTCGAGAAGGTTTTGCGCTTGCTCACATGAAGATTCTGATTCTGAAGGTTTGGCAACTTTCACATCCTTCATAGCACTCGGGTTCGCATATGCATTGCCCAGGGCTGCATGCTGGCGGGCGGCGACGTCCTTGGAGCGCACGCTCTCATCTACTGACTCATACCCCTCCGGAATTTTCTCATCCAAGGCAACATCGAAGAGATTCAGAGGAATTTCACCGTACTGAGTGAAAAATCCCTCCAGGATTGGAGTGAAGACCGTTCCGCGATCCATAGCAGGATAAGGCATGATGTGCACTCGAGGAGGAGCATCCGCCGCTTCTCCTGCCTTTGAGTTGTATGCAAGATGGACTGGACCATCAAACCTCGTCTGCAGCTCCTGGCTCATGCTTGCGCGATCGAGAAATTCTGTGCCGAAGTTGTCGTCCATGTACGGCACCTGCTCAGGCATCGGGAGCTGGAGCCCTTCAATCCACTGCTGGAAGCACCTGCGGACTTCCTCCTCTGTCCCTGCATTCATCCCAAGGAGGACATAGTAAGCTTCCGAGGACAGAATCTTGCATGCCTCCCGCAGCGCTCGTCGCTCCTGCGCTCCAGCCACTTTGACTAGGCCCTCCACATCTCCGAGAGGAGCTGTGGCGTCTGCATGTTTCTGATAAAATTCCCTCATTGACTCGTCCCATTTTTCGAGCACCGACATGGAATCTGTAAGCTGACGCTGACGCTCAAGCGTTTTCTTGTACTCTTCGCTGTTCCTGTCGATTCCTTCATACCATTTCTGTTTTGATTCGCGTTTTATCGCGTGCATACTGATGTGCCTGCCTCTTTCAACTTCTTCATGATGACGAAGGAATAAAGGTTTCGAAATAGCATTTCCGCTGAAGCATGGAAACCACACATTGAATGCCATTAAACTGTCTGCGAGGCAAACAAACATCGCAACACGAATCACCATGAGTTTCATTTCTGTCTCACTGGTCCTCTCCTGCAGAAACCAACACACAAGATTCGAGAGGTTTCAGCAAGGAAGGGCTGCTTGTGTCTTCCTTCAGCCCGTCTCTTCTTCCTCCTCTTCTCCCCCGCCTGCAAGAATGCGGCCCCTGAAATGAAACTTCAAATGACCCGCCTCAGAACCGCGCAGGAAGGCCGGGCCCGCTACCGTAGTACCCGGTGACCCGGCCGCCAGCTCAGCAGGCTGCCCAGGTACCGTAGTCGCATACAACTCACGGTCACAGCCTGAGAGGGCTGGAATCGGGGTCCGGCACCGTCGGTGCCAGGCCCGGGGCCGCTAACTGTGGGCCGCGCACTGACAGTTAGCAGACAGGCAGAGCCTCGGAGCCTCAGTGTGCGGCCGTTGCCAAGTTGAGTGCGGCGGGGCAGCCACCCGGTGATTAGTAGCGGCGGCGCCTGGCCGTAGTGCGGGCCTGCGGCCCAGCGGCCCGGCCCGGCCGACCATGGCATGCCGTTACTACCGTTCAACGGTTATGAAACTCTCACTTGGCAGCGCGGCTGTTCAGATCCTACCGGGCCGATTAAGAACCAAGCGGTGGTACTTCCTTCTCAATGATTGAAATAGTCCTATTCTAATTTCATATTTAAAGAGTAAGTTTGCAAATATTCAAATTATTTGGGTTATTATAATGAAATGATGGACTGTAATTTATTCGGAGCCAGGTTGCGCGACCTGTGGAATGCAAGGGATGCGAAGGTGAAGGGACAGGACAGCAGGCTAGGTGGGAGCAGCTGGAGAAACTGCAGGTGATCAAATTGATTGCAGAAGCTTGTCGTCATGACATCTTTCTCTCTTGATGTCCCTTTGAACTTGCTTGACATCTTTTCTTTGACAGTAAAGTTTTTCGCTCTTCGAATGGCGGGTCCAATCAATCCCTGATCCTCTTTCAAGATCCGATAGCAAGATGCCGACATGGCACCCAGTTCCTGCATACTCTATGCTATGCAGAGAGTATAAGGAAAAGCACAATTCTCGTGACTGTAGTTGGAATGTCATCACCACAGTATGGGATGCTCGCGGCATCAAAGCCATTGCTGGGAATGGAACGAACAATATGTTGATCCAAGTAAGCCATCTCGGCATTCGAGAGGATTCCAAAGTCATGGAAAAGTGTATAAATGAAATTCCAAACAGAACCTTCAAGAGGGAGTATACTGGACAGCCAGAAGATTTCTTTGCTTCCTGCCTGATGATATCGGTCTATCATACCACTTTGCTCGGACCAAAATTCATCGGAGAAGTTCGGTTAGGAATCTTGGACATTTTTCTCAGTGAAGGTCACATGCTTCCAATGCAATGGTTTCCTCTAGTTGATCCTAACTCCGATCTCCCGGCCGAGCCAATGGGTTTTCTGAAGCTGAATTGCATCATCAACAACATTGATGAGCCAGGGCAAGTTCAAAGTCGAGCTCCAGATGACGTTGCAGACTGGGAACTTAATTTTCATGACATTCTGCAAATTCCTCGGTTGAATCTGAGAAAGTGTGCTTCCCACCAATACAACTTCAAGCTCCTTGTCTACCAGGGGTTTGATCTCGGGACCGGATCAGAACGGACAGCAGATCCAGTCTTTAGAGTCATCAGTGGCTGCGGTGCAATCTCATCAGACCCTTTCCCGAATTCGCTCCGACCGAAATGGAATACGATGCTGCAGTTACCTTTCTATGAACCCTCGTATTGCGACCTGATCATTTGTGAAGTGTGGGATGCCAATGTGTCCAGACTGTCACATATTGTCTTCAGCTGGAAAGACATTGTCATCCGCCAGGAGTACTATAAAGAGCCAAGATGGATCGACATGTACGAGAGAAGGAATGATCCTTTCCGTACAGGAATTGGTCTCTTCGGCGGGCAAAGCATTGACAATATGATGGAAAGTGCGGGCGTGCCCAGACTTCCTGGAGATTTTGAAGAACAATCTGTTTATTGCGGTAGAGTTCTACTGGCAGCAGAAATCGAAGAGAGAAGTGAAAAGAAGGAGCCCTCTCCAGGCGTCATCGCTCTCAAGCCCAAGGATTGTGCAATCATGTGGTCGGATGCTATGCAAAAGATGTTCTTTCGATTCCATTGCTTTTTCGGTCAAGCTTTCGTGACTTCCGGAATGCAGAGCGAGATTGTTGTTGAGTTTCAAGTAGGGAGAAAAAGCGTTTTCATCAAACCTAAACCGCTCTCAGACAATGGCCTCTTTGAATTTTTTGAAGCTGTGGAGCTTGAATATGATTTGCCTTTCGACAATGCCAGAGATAATCCTTCAGATCCATCTGGAAAAGTTTGGGACCCAGAGCTCTTTGTTGAAAGACTACCAGATCTGTGGATCAAAGTCTACCGCATGAGCTTCTTACAGTTCGACAAAGCATTGATAGGCATGTGGAAGGGCAGTATTAAGACTGCACTTGGAGGTGGCGACTCAGAGTATTTCAAAGAGAACGTATACATCGGCATGGACAGAGAAGACAACGGCACAGGTGGAAAGTACGAAGGTCTGGCATCAATCATTCTACCCCCAGAGTTCCCTGCTCCAGAACCTTCAAAGCGTGCTCCATGGGGAAAGGAAGATGACCCCAAAACTCAGAACATTCTCAATCCATACACAGGCTATCAGTATGTCGGACTGAAACGTGATGCTATCTGCGCGCTATCTCCAGATGATCCCGCTGGCTTCTTGGGTTTCAGCGTCAAGCTATGGTTTGCATCTCGAGAGAAATGTGCTAATGGACCCCCCAAAGGACCTCCAATTCTCAGCCCCTGGGCCAGCTGGAACATTCACCCAATCCCAGCTCCGTGGTCCGAATATTTGAATTGGTATAGACACTTCAATGTGAAAGCTCATATCTACCAAGCGAAGGAGCTCGTGGCAAAGAATGACATCGGTATTGCAAATTCCTTTGTCGAAGTCAAGTATCTTTTGAATCCGCCGAAAAAAACCCACACTGCATATTTGACGAACAATCCTACTTTTGACACTACACTTCTTTTGGATGATTTGAGGTTGTTTGTACTCCCTCAGAATGTTGATTGGGGAGCAGAAGAATACTGTGTTGATCCGGAAGACTACGTGGAAGTTGAAAAGAATAAGGCGATGCTCAAGCTGTCTCCCAAGATTGAACTGAGTGTGCTTGAGGAAAATGGGGAACAAGCCAGTTTGCTTGGAAGAGTCTTTATATCTCCATCAGACCTCTTCGGAAGGAAGTCAAATCCTGTCTACATCCCTCTCTCTCGCGGAAATCCAGATGTCGTCGAGGGTCACATCCTGACTTCGTTTCAAATCATCGAGGTGAATGAAATGCTGATGAAAGAGCCTCCTCGTCCTCTGGTGCCCGACAAGTCGCCGGTTGATCCAGAAGATGCAGAAACATGGACCAGCAAGGCGCCAGTTCGACCTGTTCCAATGATTGATTGCAAGATCCAGATTCAAGTCCTCGGGTTAAGAGACCTTACTTCTCCCTACCCCTTCCATCCTATATTTGCGCCTCAGGTTGAAATTTGCTGTGATGATCCTTCAACTGCACAGACCACCAAATCTACTTCACGTCCGAGTGGTACCAACGCGAACTTCATGGAATGTGTTGAAATCAATGTTGGCCTGCCCGAGGAGAAGCGTTATGCCCCCTACCTCGACTTTTACATCTATGATCACTCCACTCTTGGGCTTCCTTTTCAGATCCCATGGAATGAAAAGCCACCAATTGTCGCTTACGGCAGTATTCCGACCGAAGACTTCTATCCATCCGATGAGGGTGAAGAGGTGTCTGACGACGACGACGATGAAGATGAAGACGAGGAGGCAAAGGAGAAAAAGAGACAAAAGGAAAGAAGAAAGAAATTCTTTGAAATGCTACAATCTTTGAAAAAGGAGGGAGTCATCTCAGCGAAACAAAGCAAAAATTTGGAAGCTCTGTTTGCAAAGAGAGATGAAGCAGTTGTCCGAGCATTCGATCAATACATCGACGCTCGGGATGAAGACAAGTTTGTGGAAAGAGTGACTTCGTTTCTTGATGCAGGCAACAAAGTCAAACAGAGTAAACCAAAGCCTGAGGCTGCTGCCTCCAAACAAAAAGTGACTGAGAGTGAGGAGAAGGTGGAGGAAGAGGGGGACCAGGAAGGAAAGCCGGCCTTGGAGGATGAAGTCAAGGATGTATCCGAGGAGCCACCTCAGGGTGCAATGCCGCTGGAACTAGCCGACGCTCCTGATGATGCGGACGATGAAATGGGAGACCCGAACATGGAGGAGATGGATGAGCCTGAACCAGTTCAAGAAGGCGAAGGCATCGAAGGAGAGGATGACGAGCTCCCAGATAGACAAGAGAAGGTCGACACTCCCGATGGAAAGCCAAACGCAGAGTGGATGCTCTTCAGAATGCATCCCCTCTATGATTGCCCCATCGAAGATGCGACGGTTGAAAAGTATGGAAAGAAGGGGGCCTGGAAGAATCGCCTGACGGAAATCTTCGATGAGCTCCCCTTGTATCGAGGTCCGATCAAGAATGTGAAATTAGCCAAGTATGAGATTGTCGGTTTCCTCAAGTGTAAGGTGAAGCTTTTCAAACTGGAAGATCAGGCGCAAGCTGAGGCCCGCGGCGAAGAACCAAGATACCTTGACATGGTGGAGCTCAAGAACGGAAGAGAGGTTCCGTACGAGGTGCCCGATGTGAACGAGAACTATCCTGCCACAGACCTTGAAATAAGAGTCTACCTGCTCAAGGCGTTTCAAGTCAGTCCATCAACCGTCGTCGACGGAGTTGCAAAGTCTGACAATTTCATTGAAGTCACCTTGGGCGATGAGAAATGGAAATGGCGCGACTTTTATGATCCGATCACAGCTCTCAACCCCCAGTTCTTCAGGTGTGCCAAGATACCAGGCAAGCTGCCGGGACCCTCGCTACTGCACATACGGCTGATGGAAGAAGCAAACTTGGGCTTGCTGCAACCAGTGCTGGGGAATCTAGTTGGGGGAGACAGGGTGATAGGGGAGACCATCGTGGACCTTGAAGACAGATGGTTCTGTGAAGAATGGGCCAAGAAGACGGTGAACAAGCCCAGGGAGACGCGGGACCTCTACAATCAGAACAGGCCAGGCATCACAGTGGGGAAGATGTTGGTGATCGTGGATGCTGTTCTGCGAGTGGATGTCGATGACTACCCGGAGAAGGACATCAACATCGCTGGCAGGCAGATGCCTCTTGAGATGCGGATGATCGTATGGAACCTCAAGAGCTGCGCCCCGAAGAATGGATACACGAGCGACGTGATCATTCGAGCTGAGATGATGGGGTGGGGTAGGGTGAAGGAGACGGACACCGACTACGGTGTCAAAGTGTCGAGGAACGCCATGTTCAACTATCGGATCAAGTTCAAGGGCCTCAAATTCCCTTGTCCTGATCCGACGGTGCCAGCGAAAGATTTCATCCTAAAGTTGACTGTCTGGCACGACTCCCTCCTTGGCGGCCAGCATGCCATCGCGGAGGGTCTTCTGCCTTTACAGGTGCTCACTGATCCAGAGGTGGGCTTGCTGACTTTCACTTCAGCCCCTCTTCTTGGACTGCATGCAGCGAAACCTTGGAAAGACGTCAGCAGATGACATGGAGATAGTTTCTCTTCAGCCTGAAAGTAGTGTGCAGTCCTTTCCCTCCTGCTCGCTCAATTTGCTTTTTCAGGCAGCAGGCACATGGGGGTTGATGAGGAAGGAACAAAATATCCTTTCAGGTGTTGTCGAATCTCTCCTCTCCTTGACGCTCATCCCTCGCTGCAGGTGGTTCAGACTCTGCCACCCTGGTGGACCAGGTTGCAAGACGAACAAGGACTTTAGAGCACCAGGATACGACTTCAAACGCAACTACCAGTGCGAAATTCAGCTCACCATCCAGGAAAGTCGTCGCCGCCAATGTGACATTTGCCTGACATTCGTGCAGATCATGCCGCGAGCCAAGGCCCGAGCCATCCCTGCGTCTCTCGGCTTCAAGGCAGGGCCAGCCAAACTCCAGGACCCGTAAGTCTCAACCTGCCTGCCTGCCTGCCTGCCTGCCTGCCTGCCTGCCTGCCTGCCTGCCTGCCTGCCTGCCTGCCTGCCTGCCTGCCTGATAGACTGGACGGCAGCAATCGACCGCCACAGCCCACCAATCCTATCCTGGACCCCGAGGGTTGCAAGGCGTACATCATCTATGTTTGTAAGTTTCGCAGTCGTTGTAGCTTTCCTTGACGTCGACGCAGGCAAGGAGGCGATCAATCGAGAAACCATGCTGCTGCTGCATCTGTTGTTGTATTCTACTTATCCTCTTCATCGTCGTCTACGTATATGTGATGCAGTTAGGACTTGTACCCAGCTTCTCCAAGTTGTTTGGTATCTCTTTTTAGTACAAGAATACAAGAGCAATGCACAGACAATCAGACTGAAGCAGCCGCCTGTTACAGAAGCTTCGATTGCTCTCAAACTGACCTCTCTCCTCCTTCGATCTCCAGACCTTGTGAACTTGTTCAAGCCTTGATAGACTGAAACGAATCGTCAGGTCCCCTCCCGCTCCTGCTCCTCCTCTCACCGAGAAGTTGTGCGAGAAGCGTCCTCGTATGGCGAACCATTGCTTGCCGCCTTGAGCGATGTGAGAGGAGCAAGAGCAGGAGGGTCAACGTGCCTGCTGAGGATATGTTGAGGTTCATGATGCCAGCGTCCTTAGTCAGACGATCTTGAATCTAGCGAGACAGCGTCATGCGAGTCAGAAGTGCAAGTGACAACCGAGCTCAGCGTGCGACAGTTGTAGCGTACGCGCCATTGTTGAGCAGCGCGATCCCGAGTCTTGTAAGGCAGGCGATGAGAGGGGAGACGTAAGGGAGGATCAGCTTACGCTATAGATCTCCCTCAGATGCTGCTGTAAGTTGTTGTTGACGTCAAGATCGCGGTTGATGATTGCGATCTGATCACAAAAACATATCAACACCACATCATGTTCAGTTGCTCAGTCAACCTGCAAGTTCGCAAAGAACTCGACACACGTCCTGATTTGCTGACAAGAGATGCTAAGACTGAGAAACAGTGTGATCAAGGAAAACCTGAACCCACGATGAAGGAAGAAAGCTTCTTGGAATCTGTCAGCTCGTCAACGGGCCTGCTGTTAACAGCCTACTCCCTCACCATCGTCATCCGAGGTCCTTCGTCTGCCTCTGTATCCTCCCCAATCGCCTTCGAAAGAGCATCCAGATGGAGCTGAGAAATTCCCTTGAAGCCAAGACAGACAAGGAAGACGTGCCCGCTGCTCGCATGTCAGCGACACAGGAGCGGAAACAGAGCGAGGCGCAAGAGGAGCAGCAAGCGGAGGAGACGGCAGGACTGGAGACTTTGACTAGCTCGCACCATGGGCTTTGGACAGTCGACGGGCGGCAGACAACCGTCTGGGGAGCATGTCAGGAGGTTTTCAGCGACCTTGAAGAGGGAGGAACCTCGGAGAAGATGCTGTTGAGGAGGAAGATGAGAGCTGCGTTCTCGCTCTCGTAGAGCTGCCACATGCGCATGATCTTGATCCACGTCAGAGGCCAACACGCGACCCGACGAGCTTACAAGCGTGCCGCCCTGCATTAGCGAAGACAGAGCTGCGATGGTCTGTTGCTGGTGTCAGAGACTAACACTCAGAGAGCAAGAAGAAGAGAAGGGAAAGGATGCAGGAGGAACGAGCAAAGGGGGAAGGATACAGGAGGAACGAGCAAAGGGGGAAGGATACAGGAGGAACGAGCAAAGGGGGAAGGATACAGGAGGGGATAGTGATAGGAGGATCAAGTGGACGAAGAGGAGATTTGACAGGTTCAGAGGAATGAGGGGGAGCAGGCGAGCAAGGAGACGCGAGTAAAGCTCAGCTGTATGGAGCAGAGGCAGAGGAAGAAGATCACCTGAGAGAGGAAGAGGTTTCTGGAGGATGACAATGGAAGGTCGAACTACAAGGGGATAAGATTGAACTAGCTCGAACTTGCGCATTATACGAACAAACACTCACAAGCTCATCAGTTTTCTTGGTCGAGCTGTCGGCAATGACAATATGGCATGAGCCCCTTCCCTGTTTGTCCCTTTACTTCTCCACATCACAAGCTCGAGTCCTGCCTGTGTTTTCTTCCAGAGAGCGTCGATGGTGCTCTGATTGATGGTAAAGTCTTGCCCCTCACTGTTGAACACCCAGTGATCGAGAGTGCTCCTGAGTGTTTGGTCAGACGATTGCCAGCGAACCTCTCTTGCTGCTGCTCCCGCTGACCCTTCTCCTCGTGCTCCCGGTAATGACACAACCCTTCCTTGTTGTGCTCATCCCTTCCTACCAGATCCCTCTTCCTCCTCCTCCTCCTCCTTCTCCTGACCTTGCCTCCCGCCTCTCACCTGAGGAATCTTTCATCTTCGCTCCTCACGTTCTCGCTCGTCCCTATCTTGCAGCGCATCTCCCACTCCAGCCTGCCCTCGGCGTCATCACCCGACGACCAGCAACCACGATCCGTACCCTGTGTGTCCCGTCCACTCTAACGACCAGGACGTGCATCTGCCATGCGGTCAGAGGAGCCTGTCGTCCTTTCCCTCCTCCTCACTTGAGCTTGAGGAAGTGGTTCAGGGCGGAGATGCTGGCTGCGAATCCTCTTCCCACCAGCGGCGACTCGAAGAGATGAAGAGATTTGATCTTGTTCTCGGTCTGCAACCAACTTTCATCTCCACATCGTCAGGAAGGCCTCGACACCCACCTGGCAGTTGTTGGGGATCACCGAGTAAGAGTTGAAGATCTCGAAGTACTGGGCCCAGTAGATCGAACACAGCTCCGGCTTGGCGCTGGAGCAGGAAGGGAAAGCAGTCAGCTTGCCGTGTCTCCCGTGTGATCCTCCGCTTGCCTCTGCTTCAGGACGTTGAGCAGCCTACCCGTCAGAGTCAGGTTTGCGAACTGCTTGCTCCGGCTCGAGGGGTCATTTCCCTGTAGGCAGCAAGTGAACGAGGGCAGAGGAGGCGCAGGCTGACCTTGAGCTTGTCCAGGACGCTCGTGAGGTTGGATTTGACCCCGGCCATCTCTCTGTTTCATTCAGTGGTCATGCTCTTCCTCCTCCAGCAAGTCTGCTCACGAGTCTGTGCTCCCCTCCTCACAGAAGAGAGATTCAGGCGGAGGAAGGCTGCCTGCGGCCCCATCAAACTCAGACGAGCTCGTCCGAACAAGCGAGGCAGTCACAAGAGATGTTGTCCAGGCGAATCTCTTTCTCAATCAATCTCCCCTGCTCATGATCTCACTTGCCCTCCTGACCCACAGCACCAGCTCACCTCATTGAGGTTCATGTCGGAGAAGATTCTCTCCTGGCGTCTCCAGTCTCATCCTCCTCCCGTCAACAGCATAGGCACACCTCTTGCGGCCAGATGAGCTTCGAAGAGCCTGGCTTCTCGTCTTCATTGCTACTGCTGAAATCTTCAGTTCCACCATGGACATGAAATCAAGAAGGAGACTTGTAAGGCATTCTTGACCTCCCGTCCTTGGCTTTCCTTAGGATAGCTGTGTGTTAAGGTCAGCACAATCAAGAATGCTAGCTGGTGCCCTTACAGTTGAAATACCCAACTTTGTTCTTGATGCCGTCCAGATTTGATTTCAGGAACTGTCAGGCTGTCACAACATGTACAAGAGAAGAGGAAGGAGGCAGCAGGCTCCTGACCTGATCCAGAGCTCTCGCCACGTTGTCCTCCTGCTCTGACCGGATACATTGCTTGATGCCCTCCACATCATCAGCCTGTATGTCAATGCTTCACTCACTCGACTGTTTGATGTTAACATCCTCACCGTCAACATCTGCTGCTCCACTAGAGTTTGGAGCTTCCCCTGGTACTCGTGCGGAATTCCCTTAGTGACTCCTGAGTTTCCACCTGCGGCCTTTGACACGCCCACCGTCAGGCTCAGGGTCGACTTCCTCCCCGCATCCCCGCACACACTCACCCTCGGCTTGTTCCAGACGCTTCCGCCAGCCGGGTCTGACCCAGGAGCGTTTCCTTCTCGATCTGCTGGCTTCGAGGATATCGGGGTTGCCCGCCTCGGGATGTTCATGTTCATCACCTAGCAAGAGCATGCGTGTAAGACGCAGAAGGGGCGGGGCTGCTTTGCCTTGGCTTTCTTCACTTCAGGGTTGATCGCTGCATCGCTGACGGCAGCCTTCTTGGTGGAGGACTGGACAGCTTGGATGACCTCCCTTGTGAGAGACGAGGCCTTCACTGTCTCCGGCTCGCTCTCCAACTTCCGTTTCTTGCTGTCCAGGGCGTCATATGACTTCTCCTTCAAGCTTGAGGATGGAGAAGTGAAAGACGCGGACGAGGAGGAGCCGCCTCCTGCTGAGCTCGACGGTGAAGCAAGGGCAGAGCCAGCACCCGCTGCCCCTGCAGCTCCGCTCTTCTGTTGGGCAGCTAGCTTCTTCGCTTTCAGCTTCGCAAGCTGTCAGGAGAGACTCGTTCATGGAGTCAAAACAAATGTCACCTGCGCATACTTGTTCCTCAGCGCATCCTCCGGCTTCACCGTTTGCCCATCACTCTTCTGACCATCGCTCACCATGCCGCTGACGGATCGCTCACTTGATTCTCATCCAATGTGAAGGACCTTGAGAAGAAATCAGGCGACGAACCACTCGATGCACGCTCAAGTTCGCAGAATGCAGGAAAACGGAAAGTGATAACGGTGGAAGGGAATGAAGTAATAGGAAGCGAGGGGATGGATTATGGATAGGAGGAAGGAGGGTAAGGAGATCGTTGTTGAAATGGGTGAGGAGAAATGGAGGCAGGACATGGAAATCGAGCTGGGAGGTGCGAGAAGTTGGAGGGACTGGCACGAAAAGTGAAACATATAGGGAGGAATGATGAGGATGAAGATGTGGAATCTGAGGTGTGTGTGTGTGTGTGTGTGTGTGAAGAGAGAAGAATACAGAGGAGGAAGATAAAGAGGAGCAAAACATTGTGGGATGGAGGGGGCGGACTAGGAGGCTGAGAACCAAGTGAACCATGAGGACGATGACGAGGGGGAGGACAGCAAGAAGGAAGAGAGCCAGGGTAGGGATAGGGAGAATGAGGAGGAGGAGGAGGAGGAGGAGGAGGAGGAGGAGGAGGAGGAGGAGGAGGGAGGGGAGGGAGGGAGGCGGATGTTGTTGTGAGTAGGAGAGGTGAAATTGTTCCCGAGAGGATGGGAAATTTCCATAACTCATGTCGATTATATATAAACGCACATATTGTTATATAACACGACAATGAAATTGCCCATATTTGATATAATTATACTCAAAATGATCATAATTTGCACTTTTATGTGATTCCGATGTAGAATGTGCAGGCGATGCAGGCGAGTCAAGGAGACAGGAGGCAGCGATAGAGGGCATGATGATGGAAGGATAGAGACAGAGAGCGAGATGGGAGTAGAGAGAAGATGAGATCAAGAGGACAGAAGATGCTTTGAATCATTGTTTATCAGAACATGTTGTCTGCTACGAGGACTGAGCGAAACGGAGAAGGAGCCTTGAAGTTGCAAACTGCATGTCAAAGACAAACTTTTCTGCTCTTGTTTCAACTTGTTTTGGAATGACTTGGGATTGAGTGGGAGGCAAGGAAAACAAAGATTGAATGTACAAATGCGAAGGTGGTCAACAGCATTGGTAGTCCTCTGGTGCATGTCTGCGATGGCATCAGAACCAGACTTCTTCTCGCGTCCGGTGACGGCAGAGCGTCTCATGCAAATCAGTTGGTGACAGCTGTTGCCTCCAGGCCCCCTCGTCCTGTCTGAGTGCGTGTGAGGCCACGAGGAGCTTTGTGGACAAGCACTTGAGGTCAGAGCGAGTGAGTTTCTTCTCCTTCCCCTTCAGCTGCTAACCTGTCTCAGAGAAACTTGGTCTTGATAACGAGCGGAGGAACAACAGTCCCGCTGGAGAAGAACACTGTACGTTTCCTCGACAACTTCAGCACAGGTCCTCCTCCTTCCTCCTTCCTCCTCCTCCTTCCTCCTTCCTCCTCCTCCTCTGACCTGATCTCACCAAGCATCGCTGTCACAGGATCCAGGGGCAGCATCAGCGCGGAGTATTTCTTGGAGCAGGGATATGCTGTTGTATTCATGCACCGTGAGGTGTCAGACTGCCCATATGCATGCTCTCCTCGCCTTATCCCCGTCCCTTCCTCCTGCTCCCCCTGCTCCCCCTCCTCCCTGGCTCCTCCACTCCTCCACTCCCCAAGTCCAATTTCTTCGTCCTTTGCATGGGATGATGTTGGCTCCAGGGATCGCACATGCCATTCAAGAGGCTGAAGGACCTCTTGTTTGCTGATGCTCTCTCTTCTCGACAAGTAGAAGTCGATGGTCGTCTTTGCCGTCAAGATTCTTCTTCTGACTTGGTTTGCTGCCCAGAAGAGCATCAGGTCTGGGGGATGAAAGCGAAACTTTCAGGCTCCGATCACTCGGTTGCTAAGAGGTCCTGCCAAATCTTGATCGAGTTGTGAACAGCTCAACAGTTATCTGTGCAGATTGTTCAATCTTTACCGAAAGGCGGACGAAGAGGGCACATTGTTGCAGCTGGGGTTCACTTCTGGTGTGTTTTCGTATGCCGCTGTATGTTTGGGTTATGGTTTCACAGTGCACGAGTACTTGTTCATGCTGAAACATGTCTGCCAAGCTCTGCAGCCGGTGACCTGGTTGATTGTTCTTCGTTGCGGTCTGAAAGATTCACAGGCGGGAGAGAGAGCCATGATCTACCTTGCGGCTGCTGTCTCTGACTACTTCATCCCCGACCACCTTGTTGTGACTAGAATCTCCTCTAATCTCCTTGTGAAACTTCAGCAGATGGAAGAACACAAGATACAGTCAGGCTCCGACAACTTGAACATCTGCCTCACGCCAACACCCAAGTGTCTGTCTTTGCTCAAGGTCGTGTACCTTACTTGCCAGGGATCCAAGTGACGTGGCTGGGGGGAGCAGAAGACCTGGTGCCCTAGAGCTGTTGTGGTCAGTTTCAAGCTCGAGACGGATGAATCGATTCTGATGAAGAAGGTAGAAGGGAGAAGGAGAGAGGGCAGAAGAGCATGTTGATGTTCTGAACAGGCGACGGGGGCAATAGAGAAGTACAAGGTCGATTGTGTGGTGGCCAACATTCTCAAGAAGAGATTCGACGAGGTTTGCCTTGCCGTTGCAACCTGTGTGAACGATGGGGGTTGAGACGTGTCTTCAAGGTTCATGTTGTTTCAAGAACTCAGTCAGGTCCGCTGACTGCCGCAACTTCTTCTTCTGCCTCTTCTTTGACGAGGGCCCGACAGTATCAGAAACGTCCGTCGAGGGGTACCAAGGCTTTTCCCGCACGACAATCCTGCGTCCGGAAGATTCGGCAACACCCGTGGAGATGGTGAACTTGTTTACTTCCCTTGCTGTAGCCTGACCACTTCTTCTTTCCCTCTTCCTCTCTCCCGACTGATACTCCTCCTCCTCCTCCTCCTCCTCCTCCTCCTCCTCCTCCTCCTCCTCATCATCATCATCATCATCATCATCATCATCATTCTGTGTTGACCCTACAGCCTCTCATCGAGCACTTGACTCGTCTTCATAGTGTACGATCTTAAGTTTGTGCATGCCGCCAAAAGAATAGAAATATCCTCTCACCAGATCAGTTCCAGCTGTCCTGACAACTCCCCGATCCCTAACAGTTCAATCTACAGTATTCCAGCAGAAAGATTTGTTATACCATTGATGGGGATGTAAATGAATTCACATGATTATTCCTCTCACAGCAGATGAGTTTTATTCACACCAACCTTCATGTCTCTTTCACGTCAAGGCTGTATCCTCGTCTCCTGTCCTGCTCTTCTGCCCTCCCCCCCTGTCCTGCTCTTCTGCCCTTCCCCCCCCCCCCCCCCCCCGGCTCGTACCCTCATATTGAAATCCCGTACACAAATCTCTAGATTTTACTTCCAGTGGATTTCTTGCCGGACCTACGACTGGCTGCCAATGGCTCAGACGCTGCTGGAGCAGGTGGGGGCGGAGCTGCTGGACGGGGACGAATGTCTTCTCGTCTCAGATGTCCGAGCATACGGATGGTAGCTCCCTTGCTGCTCCTGCTGCTCCATGGGCTGCTACTCTCCTCCCTCTCCTCTCCTGCTCCCCCTCTCCACTCCTCCCCCCTCCTCTCTTGCTCTCCCTCCCCTCCCTTTCCCTCTCCTCTCCTCCTCTCCTTTCCTGTTGTCCCTCCCCTCCTCCCCTTCCCTCTCCTCCTCTCCTTGCTCACTCCCTGTGCTTTATTTGATTCCAGAGCAACTCGCAGGTTTTGGGCCTACGGGATAGAAGTGGATGACAAAGTGATCGAGATCAACGGGGAGCGACCCACCAGCGTCGACAGTCTATGTGCCATGCTGCAGGATAAGACTGGTAACCAGACCTCCTCTCTGCTCCTACCTCCTGCCTCCTGCCTCCTGCCTCCTGCCTCCTGCCTCCCTCCTGCCTCCTGCCTCCTGCCTCCTGCCTCCTGCCTCCTGTACCTCTTCTTTCTTACCTCTGCTGACACAAGGACGCAGCATCCTCGCTTGACATGACTGTCTTCGACAAGGACGGGAAACTTTCTCAGTTCCACTTTTCCATTCCTCTGAACTCACCGGAGGTGTAGAGGAGAAGAGCGTGACGACGAGACTCTGAGTTGCTTCTTAGCTTCATTGCCTGGGCATGTTCATCGAGATCGATCCCAGCTCGAAGCAGCACATCGTGACCGGCATCATCCCTGAAAGCCCAGCAGCCCGAGGCAAAATTCTCCTCGGCAGCTGCATCCGATCTATAGACGACGAGGGCTTGTACGGGTGAGTGAGGGAGGGAGGGAGATAGAGGGAGGGAGTGAGGCAGGGAGGCAGGGAGGCAGGGAGGCCGGCAGGGAGGGAGGAGCGAGCGAGCGAAGGAGTTTCTCCCTATCCCTGACTACCGATGCAGCAAGAGCCTTGCCAACATCCGTAAGTTGATCTTCGGCAGCCAGGAAGCTCTGTGCAAGGTCTGCCATCAGGTACCGCCATCCTGTCGCTCCCCTCCTCTCCTGCGCTGATTGCCATGCAGGGACCCGGATCGCCGCGGGTCGTGGAGTCATACATTGAGAGAAAGCATCAGAAGCGGGATGGATACGTAGGACTTGTTGCCCGCCCTTGCTCCGACTGACTGCATTCTCCAGAACTCAGGAGACGACTGCGAGTACGCCGACGGCTGGTCGGACAAGCAGCATGCAGTCTGTATGCTCTTCCTCCCTCAGGTCACGCAGCTGGGCCCACTGACCGCGGAGCTCGCAGCATCGGCACTCAACAAGGTGGCGGCATGGCAGGAGGAGCAGCTGAGTGCGAGGCAGCTGGGAGGCAAGAAGAGCGACAGAGACATCGTGAGATGTTGGAGTGAAACATGTGCAGATGGTGCCGATGAGCTTTCTGAGTTGTTCAAGGAAGTCCATCAGGAACAGTTTGACTTGTCTCTGCCGTCGTCTGATAGCTCGCGGCAGATGCTGTTGGATGCTTGCACAGCCAGCAATAGGGGAAACAAGGAATTGTTCGACGACAAGGTGACCATTGTGCTAATGCTACTTTCTGTCATCATTATCTCCAACATCACCTCCATCATCATCTCCAACATCATCAATAACAACATTAACAACATCGTCATCAAAAACAACAACAAGATCAAGAACAAGATCAACATCAACATCAACATCAACATCAACATTATCTCCACATCATCAACATCGCCACATCCCGACAGCATTTCTGGCAGTTCATTCTTGTCATCATCATTTCCAACATCGCATCATGGTCAACCTCACCATGATCTTCAAGCACATGTTCACTAACTTCTCTTGTTCGCTAACTTCTGTCAGATCGCCGACATTCAGCCGATGCTTGACTCCATGACCGTGAAGGCTTCTCAAGAGGTGAAGTCACTTGCCCCTCCCTCCGTCTCTCACTGCCTTGCAGAGGAGGAAAGCCGACTTCCTGCGAGACAAGCACGAGCAGCTCTCTCAGACTGTCAGGATCTCTCGATCCACCAGTGCAGCTCTGATCTGTTCGCAGTTGAACTGGATCGAGGAGGAGGTAGACAGATTGAGCCAACCCAAAGAATGCGTCTTGTGAAGGGTTCAGGTGTACATTGCAGGTCATGTTGTCGGTTTCATTATTTCACACGCATGCTAGAAAGCATCAATATCGTTCAAGCAAGGCCGGAATCAAAAACCCCACCAGTAACGGCCTCTCCCTGCACAAGAACAAGTGAGTGCGGCGTCAACACAAACTGGGGACTGAGATCGAGGAGGGGAGAAGAGAACGAGACTGAGTGAGGAAGAGCTGAATGAGTGAACAAGAATGAACGAGATGAAATGTGACATGATAAGTTGATACATCACACAAACAGCCTCTGAGAGCAGCTCACCGGAAGAAACAAAGTGTTTCCGTCCGCCATCCCGCACTCTTGCATGTTGGACGAATCACACCCCACTGCCACCAAGTCAGCAACGGGGCCACGAGGAAGCCTCCTGTCACCTGCTGAGACCCTCCAACCGCTCTTGTGAGGCTGAATCAGCGAGCAATGCTCCGGCACCGGGTACACGTCGCATCCCGGGCAGTAGGAGATGTGCGCGACACACGAGTCGTCCTTGCACTTGTACAACCCCCCGGGGCATACGGATTCTTCTTGTGAGACGCCAGCGATCTGAGCAACAGCTCCAGTCCTAGAGTCCACGATGGTGTCATGAAACATGCCCTTGGGAAAGATGCTTCGAAAGCTCTTCTGAATCTCGTTCTTCTGGTGTCTTTCCAGCGCTCCCGCTACGTCCCTTGCGTTAATCGATGGAGGAGGTAGAGGAGAGAGCTTGTCCAGCAGTGCAGAGGAGACAACGATATGATTGGGATTATAACGATCAAGAGGCAGATCGGTTTCCCACTTCCTCACAATCCCGTTCTTGTCAACCATGTACCTGTATGCCTTCGAGTCTTCCAGACTCTCAGCATACTTAGCCTGGGCTCCCTCAGGTCCCTTCTCCCAGGGAAGGTGATTGCCATAGGGCTCATGCTCGAAATCACGGTGAAGAACCTTGGAAGGCCTCGACCCTCCGTGATACGGATGAACCGGAGGAGGATTTACAGTCTGCGCTGGAGTCCATTCCGTGTTGATGAACTTGACACGGTCGGGAGAGTTGATCATCCTGTTGTAGGGATGCGCCTTGTCTGTCCTGACGCTAGTCTCTGCAAGAGACTGAAACAAGGCTCCTCCCCTTCTTCCTGACACCAGCTCGCTCCTCTCATTGGTCTGAGTGGGCAAGAAAGTGAAAGCAAGGAGTGAGAGCGAGGCAGCCAAGACAGCAATCGGAGCAACAAAGAGCGTCTTTCTGGACGCAGAGAGGGAGGAGGAGGAGTAGGAGGAAGGGGACGGAGAGCATGTTCTCGTCGTTGTTCTCCTCGCGCCCTCTCCCTCCATCGCGCCATAGTTCCTCCCGGCCATGGCCGAAGAGCCGCCTCCACCACAGGTGTCAGACCCCCAGTCGTTGGTGTACACCCCCAATTTTATCAATTCTTTGTGCAATTTTATACGGGTAGTATTGGCCATATTCCCACCCCCTACCCCATGTTCTCGTCGATCAATTCAGCCGGGTCATAGTGGAGATGAGGTCTCAGGACCTATCGGTTGATCATGGCATGCAATCCTTGCCGCCGTGCCTGCGAACTGCGGTAGCCAGACTGTGATGGTGCGAGGGCGATGCCGGTGTAGCCAGAGGAGAAGAGAAGAGTGAGGCAAGAGCTCTTCCTGTAGGGATCCCTGCTTCCACCTGTGCTCAGTTCCTCCTCATCCGAATTTCGCCCTGGAAACACGTCTTGCTGCTGGAGAAATCAAAGCTATGGTTTCCATTACCTGATCCCTGGCAGTGGTTGACCATTATGTTGGGCTCTATTGGTACGAACACTTGGAAGTGAAGTGCGAAAACATCGGAGATCTCACGATGGGGGCTGGATCCTCGATCGAGGAGTACATGATGGACTTCGATGAGGAAATGCCGCCTGCGGACCAGCGGCGGAAGTTGGAGAAAGATCTTAGGAGAGGGATCTACATCCACCAAAGCTACGGCGAGTTCCGAATACCGAGGCAGGGGAGGTAAGCGCCTGACTGTTGTGAGGGAGGAGGATGTGAGATGGAAGTTGTGAAGAAGAGGAATTGAGGAAGAGGAATCGAGGAGGAGGTGTTGAGGAACGTGCTGCCAGGTACCTCATCATTTGCAAGGGAGCGTCAGGGAAAGGGAGAGATCAGCCCAAAGTGGTGCTGGACAGCAAACATGCGTCTGAAGAGGGATGGGACAGTTTCGCAGGGGGAGGGGGAGCACGGTTCGAGGTCGTGGTGGTACTGACGGAGGAGCATACCGTGAAGATAGCCATCGGGAGTCGCGGGAAGTCACAAGGATGCGGTGGAGGGGGATCATTCATGGCCAGCCGTATCGTCGACAAACCAGGCTGGGATCTCAAGTGCTGCCTTCCTCCTTTGCCATCATCCCAGTCTGACCTCGATGTGCAGGGAGTCTCGCCCCAAATACATCACGGTGGACGTGCCAGGTGAGGACTTGAGGCCTTACGGCGCGACTTACAAGCTCCTTGCCGACGCCAAGTGGGGGACTCGGACAGCGTCTTTCATCGTCCCGATTCCCCGTGAGATCCTGCCGAATGCCAAGTACAAAGCTAAGATCCCTACGAAAGTGATCTTCAAGCGAAACTGGTTCCCTGTCGTGGTGGCCGGGGGAGGGGGAGGAGCAGGGCAGTGCGGGAAGGGGAAGGACGCGAACCTGTCGCCCGATGGTTGGGATGGTGATGGTGATGGTGGGTGTGCTGGAGGTAAGGATGGAGCCGCTGGGGGGTCAAGGTTTGATGACGGACACTTCTGGGCGTACGGAGGCGGTGGTTTTAAGGGGAGTGCCCAGAACGATGGAAAGATAGCTGGGGCTAAAAGCTTCCTCAAAGGAGGCGAAGGGAGCCGCGGTGGCGGGTTTGGTGGGGGTGGAGGAGGAAAGTTCGCTGGAGGAGGAGGAGGAGGGTATTCCGGTGGAGGCGGTGGGGGGCTTAGCAATGGTAAACTTGCCTGGGGTGGGGGAGGGGGAGGGAGTTTTGTTGGGAGGGACATCACTGTGCTGTCAGCAGGCACAGGGTACCAAGGCGATGGTCTTGTTTACATGAAGCTGATACCAGATTGGAGAGACCCGGAATGTGCTACCAACGAGCGCGTCAAGAACCTTCAAAGCGACAAGACTGTTCCCAGCAGCATAATCTCAAGGTTCACAAAGCTCCTTGCCACGTCCAAACCGCTTCCATGTCATGTATTCTTCGATCCCTTGAAGGGTTGGCAGCACAGCTTTGACAGCTACATTGATCCTGAACATATGATAGCTGCTCCAGATGAGGAAACAAGTCAAGAAGAAGCGACACAAAACACTATGCTGTTTGTCAGTCAGCAGTTCTACAGGTTTTGGAAGAGCCAAGCAGTTGACAAGCGTTTTCAAGCATCTTCTGATCTCCAAACTATGTCAGAGAAACAAAGCAAAGTGCTCAGCGAGTATGGCTTGATAAAGCATGAGACCCTGTCAGATGCCAAGATTGACAATGAAAATGAGCTGGCAAACGAGTTTGAGATGGAACTTGAGGATGCCAGCTCAGAATCTGTTGTCCTTCAAACCTCCGGGAGGCCTCAAAGTACGGACAGGGAAAGCTACTCTGCCGTCAACTTTCTCGGGGTCGATATCGCGTTCCTCAAAACCATCTCCCTCGGAGATTTGATGCACGCGAGGCGGTACCTGGAGCATGGGATAGACGTCAACACTCAGAGGGCTGGGATGGGAACAGGATTGCACGTGTGCGCTAGAAACGGATACACCGAGATGATTGAGCTGCTCCTTGAATTCAAAGCGGACATCAATCGCAGGGACGACTCGAACTTGACTGCTCTACAGATCGCTGTGCAGCAAGGTCACTTCCCGTCCTACCGGTTGCTCATCGCTCAGCTGGATGACCCTCTGTCTCTCGTTGACTCCAACGGCAATGACCTCTTGCAGCTAGCTGCTCACTCCAGCCTGAGCTTCGATATCGTTCATGACCTCGTGGAGAGGAGAGGTCTGAGTGTGGAGCGGACGAACTATCACGGCAAGACGGCACTAGACATTGCAGGGCAGGTCAAAGCTCGTGCTCGTCAGATAGGAAACACGAGAGTCCCAAAGATGATCACTGACTTCTTGGAGGACAAGTTCAGCAAAGTGCTGCATGAGAAGCAAGCGAAGTCGACATCCGTCAAGCAGCGTCCTCCGAGAAACGCCTCTCAAACACGAGCACCCTTGTCTCTTGATTTCGAGGATTCTTTCCGCTTGACTGCAGAATGGCTGACGATCGAGGGCCTGCAGGATGGATTCACTTGTTCGAAGATCTTGCATTCATCAGGAGTGACGTATGACACACTGTACATGATCAACGAGCAAGCTCTCATTGATGCAGGAATATCGAAGATTGGTGCACGAAACAAGATTATGAGGGCTGTTGCACGTCTTCAGAAAGTTGAAGATGATTAGAAAAAGATTCCATTTCAAAACATCCTCTCCTCGCTGGATCAGCTCTTCCTTCTTCGATCACTTCTCACTTGTCTTCTTTCACTCCTCTCTCTCCCTGCTGATCATTCTTTCCTCTTCATTTCGCATTCTGGATTCCCCCCGACTCGCACCTGCCTGCCGAGGGGGTGGGGTATTGGACGACCGGTACTTCTGATACTGAATTTACCGAATTATTCTGGGTGTCCCACTTCGATTCAAACGGAGAGGGGGTGGTGATTCTCTATCATTAAGGGGGAGGACAGGAGGGCGAGTTGGGGGAGAGGAGAAGGAGGAAAAGGAGGAGCACAAATAGTTTAGTATGATGAATCAGAGGGAAACTGAGCTTGGAGTGGAAGAAAAGTCGTTGATGAATGCAACATAACATGATATAGTGAAGAGACTAAAGCAAGACCTTGAAGTTCGAGATCTGTGCGTTTGCAGTAAACAATTTCTCACAGGTTTTGACATCATTGTTCGGGATCTATCTTTGCAGGAGGACAACGAGATAACAAGTCTGCGCACAATCAATCTTGCATGATCACAGAGCTCTTTGATACGTTGAACAGATAAATGTAGTTCCCTGCCATGAGTTTTGGCTGAGTTTGGAAATATCTTTGCTTTTTCGAACATAGATCGATGCCCTGGGACCAAACGTCAATGAATGGTTCTTCGCTCGATCCCTACACAAGGACTTTGGCATATGTCGCAGACCTCGTAATACAAATCGGAGGCGTGCAGATCCCTTGCTGACTTATCCTCCAGGTCACAAAAGCGCGAGCTTCGCTGCCGACCTCTGCTTCAGGAAGGATGGTCATGTTAGCGGTGTTGCTGTTCATTGTGAGTTTCACCTGCCTCTACTCTTGATGCTAACTTAGCTCATCGCCAGGGGTCAATAGTGTTCTTTATTGCTCTCATGACTTCTTTTCTTTGGGCTCCTTTCTCAATCTTTGGGTTTTCTGTCTACTTTGGTGTCTTCAGCTTCAGAATCGTTTCCAAGAGATCAGCCCAGCTGTTGCGTCATGCTAGACATCAGATCTCCCACAGCTACCACATCCTGCTCCATCAGTGTGTCCGCATGAAAGCGTACGCCTTGGAGCCATGGAAAAGGTAAGGAGGAGAAACTCCTTTGTGCCCTCGGCATTTTCCTGAATGCGTCCTGCACTTGTCTTTTGCTGCAGGCAAGATCGACAGGCTGCCATCCGTGATAGAGGGTTTTTGCGGAACATTTTCGAAGTACTGCCCCGCTCTCACTTGTTACAGCCAGCGTTCTCACTTACCTTCCCCCAGGCGCTTCCAGAGGTCGATGCGGACGGAGCATTACAGAGGGTATGCCCCCTTGAGTTCTGCTCAAGTTTGTACTCTTTGTTGTTATCCTCCATGCCGCATTCACTTCATGGAGCTCATAGTAACATCGCGCACGTCTACTCCTTCAAACCCCCATCTGAACTCTCCGCTGCTTTCTTTTAAGGGTTCACCTGCTCGTTTCTGATCATGCTGTAGATGGAGCATTGGATGCAAACAGTCTCACAGGAGGGGGATCCCTTTGACTCCTACTGCAGCTTTCTTCCTCACAGTCAACCCCCCGGTCTCGGTAACTCCCCTGTCTTCCCAAAGACGTGCTAGCGAATGATGCTCAATGGCAGTCCCCTTGAGAGACAAAGAACGGCCTCAGCAGCCAGCACGCAAGCAAGCGGCGAGCGCCGACGAGAGGAATGCCGTGTTCATGTCTGACGAGCAAGAATCATTGGGTCATTAAAGATCGATGATCACTGAACTGTTCGACCCCCGGGCCCCTACTGATGCCAGCCGCTGAGCCATGCGGCCCGGCCGGGCGATCCTGGCGTCTGGCTGGCTTACCGTAGACTCACTGGGCGGCCGGCACTTGACTTTGAGCAAAGGGCGGCCAGTCAGAGGTCACGGGCTGCAACTCTCAGTCTGTCAGCGAGTCCGGGGCCGCCCGGCCCGGCCCGACCCCGGCGAGATCCGTCTCAGCCTCCGAGTCTAGCACCACCTCCGATTCTACTGTATTAGTGTAACCAAGTCATCGAGTAACTTGGACAAGGTACAACTTTGACACACCGGCCGGCGACAAGTTTATTAGTGGTTTTTGATATGTAAAAAGTCACGCGGATAGAGTCTCTTTGGTCACGAGGGATGAAAACGTTTCAAGTCATGCTGACTGAAAGCGCAGGTGGCGATGGAGTTGGTTGCCGAGACTACGGGTACTTTTCAAGGATAAAGACAAGGAGGGGTCCTTGAAATCTTTTATTGGCTCCTCGTACCGTGACAACCATATCACAAGACAATCGAAAAAGCTTCTTTTCGAGTATTTGCTAATCCTGTTCGAGGATTGTCAGCAAGATACCTCTCGTAAAATAGCGACTCCCAAACCGCTGTTCGGCAACATCCGGGTATCTCCTCAAATGATTAGTGTTTATTTCAAATGTTGGAGTAATGTTTCAAACTCGATGGACCCCTTCCGAATATAGTGAGAGCGCAATGGACATGCGCGACAGGACACATCTTGAAGTATGAGAAATGAGATGATGCGGGGGCTAGCAAACTTCCACCTCTCGTTGGGAGCAGCACGATCTTAGGAAAATGTCAATAGAGAGTTGTATGAGATCGGTGAGAATGTGACTGGTGGCGTTGCAGCAGGAAGGGTGTAGGTGAAATACACCTACTCATGTAGGGAAGGGATTTTTCATTCATCCTCATGTCTTCATAGCACTCACCTTGCTATTTGCTAAGCATCGCTCAGATGTTTGATCGAGGATGGGGGGGAGGAAGGAGCTGTACATTTGTCGAAAACTCACCTTAGTTCACAGGTTTGTCATCACGAACGATTGGGAAGAACTTGTTTGCGGTGTGGCCGAAAATCCACCAAGAGTTTGCGTCGAAACAAGATACAAAATTCATGCATGAAGGTCACGGATCACTCAGAACGCTTGCTTATCTCTCATTTCTCGGAGAATCTTTCAGTTCGCCCTAAGACCAGGGTTGCGCACTTGCAGTCGTTCTGTCCAACAAAGAACGGGGTGGACCATTGTCCCAACATCTTATCTGACCTCCCTTCCTGCATGGCACCTTCCTCGGACCATGATGGGGTCATGCCGAAGTGCAGGAATGGCAGGTCACTCGGTATTCGTCGAGAGATAACCAATGATTCTTGCTTCAATCGGCTTTGGACGGAGCAGCCTTTGGACGTAGAATTCCAAGAGGAGCCGAATGTGCCGAACGCAGAGATGCCGGGACCTAGTGAGAGTGTGAACTGCTGCTGTGAGCCTGTGAACGAGACGACGGAGGACGTGGGGAAACCAAAGAATGCCAACTCGAGCCGTTCCTTTGATATCAAATACCAGAGCTGCTCCACAGTTCAAAAGAAGAAGAGCAGCAACGTGAAGTCTTTTTACGTCCCGTCTCGTCTCCACTCTTCTGACACATCTGGATCTTTCCGCATGCTCAGACAAGGCCCGCTGAGCTTGTTCACGGAGATCAAAGGACGTTTAAGCTTCGGCAAGGGCAGGTTTGGTCGGGCAGGAAGCAGCGAGAACGTCCTGCAGAAGAATTCGTTTCAGATGCCCCACAATAATCGAGCCCACTTCATCCCAAGGAAAGAGCTCGTCAAGTCAAGGTGGCGCAAGGCGTTCTGGTACGCCTTGCAACAGGTCAAGAAGCGCAAGTCGCAAGCGAAGAGGGAAGTAACCCGCAGCTCTTGGGCGAGGATCGACAACTTTTCTGAGTCGAAGAGCTCTCTGGTCGGCTCCCAACTCAACATTTTTGCCTCCAGTGCGGCAGCGGCAGGTTTCAGCGGCTCCTATCGCAACGTTGAGGAGGGAGGCAGAGCCCCCAGAAAGAGAAGCAGCTCCATGTCCGGGAACATCTACAGCTCGCTGGCCCCGAAAGTGAACGGGAGCATGAGGAAAAGAAGCTCTACCAGCGTCTCTGTCGACCAGTTTGACGCTTCCGAGCTTGCGTACATGAGGGATCTACACATGCAAGCTATATCCAATGATCGGCGGGAGGCGCTCGAATGTTCCATCATGTGCTTCGTCAATCATCCTGTCACTGTGATGCTGATCTGGGTCTCTTCCTTGTATCTCCTGCTCGTCCCTGAGCTCTGCAAGACGTCCCCTCCGCCTCCTCTGCTCAAGCCTGTCTTCCTCTCGTTGGACATGGCGTGTTGGGCTGTTGTCTTCACGGACCTCTTCCTCCGCTGTTGCATCCAGAGCAACTTCATGTCGAGCATGTACTTCCTCCTCGATGCAATCTCCTGCCTTGCTCTCTTCTCGGACATCTCCTTCCTCTTCCCCTCCCACCAGCTCCTCCTCTCAAGGTTCTCCATGTTTCGCATCGCAAGGTCATGGCGGGCAGCTCTTGCTGGAGCCTTCCTCTCCCGCAGCACGAGGTCGATGGGAGTGCAAGACGAACAGAGGGAGGCGGCTGATCTCGAGGACGAAGAGAGCCAGGCGATTGACAACGAACTTGACAGGAGCATCGTACAGCGCTGCTTCGCCATCGTCCTGATCCTCGTCTTCCTGCTCTTCTTCCGGTCCAACTTGTCGTCCAGCATCCCGACGTACCAGAGCGACTTGGTGAGGATCGGCCGCATGTTCTCGCTGGAGGAGGACAAGGGAAGGAGCTCGACGTTCTCGGCTGTTCTCAGCTCCTTCAGGGAGGCGTACGAGGATCGTGGGGAGCCCATCCTCCACATGGAGTGCTCCGACGTCGCCCTCGTGAGCTCGCAGCATCCCACCAGTGGTCTCCCAACCATCCTCATCACCTCCGATGTTCCTGATGCTCCCTGCCGCATGCTCCTGGACCTCACCCGCCCCAGCCTCGCAGAAGCCTCCTTCCGGCTCCTCACCATCCTCGTCGTCCTTGTCGTGCTCTTCTCCTCCTCCTGGAGCATCGCTTCCTCTGTGCGCAAGCAGCTAGTCGAGCCGCTTGACATCGTGGCGAACAAGGTGGCGGCCATGGCCGAGGATCCGTTGGAGCCGCTCCACACGGCCAGGCACAAGCATCCCAAGATCGCCAAGATCGAGCACGGGCTGATCAGCCTTGCCCAGCTGTTGCAGCTGGGGTTCGGGGAGGCAGGAGCGAGAGTGATCTCGCGCAGTCTGAGGAGCGGGAGCATGTGCGGGGTGGACGTGAACAATACTGGGACGATCATCAACGCTTTCTTCGGCTTCTGCGACATTCGAAACTTCACGGACCTGACGGAAGTGCTTCAAGCTGACGTGGTAAAGGTGGTGAACAACGTAGGTCGAATCGTCCACGGCAACGTGACTAGGAACCACGGAGCTCCCAACAAGAACATCGGAGATGCTTTCCTGGTCAGTGTTCCTCCCTTCCTCCTCTCCCACGCCTCCTCATCGTTCATCCTCCCGCCCTCTTCTCATCCTGTTATCTTCACCACCACCTCCTCCCCTACTGTCACTCCTCTCTCTCTCCTCTCCTTTCCTCTTCGTCATCCTCCGCTCGTCGCATCCTCGCCTCTTCCTCTGTCACTCACTATCTCCTCCCCAGCTTGTCTGGAAGCCCAAGGGAGACGTGGCGATACAGGAGGTAGCAGACAGCGCCCTGCGCTCCTACATCCAGTCCATCCTTGAGATCTCTCGCGATCGGAGGCTGCTCTACCACACCAGCCGCAAGGAAGTTCAAGAGCGAATGCCGGGATACTCGACTACCATGGGGTTTGGTTTGCACTTCGGGTGAGACTCTCCTCCTCCTCTTCCTCCTCCACCACCACCTCCACCTCCTCCTCCTCCTGATTCCCCTCCTGCTTCTCCTCCCCGCGCTCTCCTTCCCTCTTGTTTTCCCCCTGTTCTCCCCAACTGTCTCCTCCTCACTCCTCCTTGTATCCTGATCGCTTCCGTCAGCTGGGCGATCGAGTGCACCATAGGGTCTCGACACAAGCTGGACGCGTCCTACCTCAGCCCGCACGTCAACATGGCGGCAAGGCTGGAGCAGGCGAGCAAGCAGTACGGGGTTCCTATCCTCATCTCAGGAGACGTCTTCGGCCTGCTCTCCAAGAGAGTCCAAGTCCTCTGCCGCTTCGTGGACCGAGTGACGGTGAAGGGAAGCAACGCTCCTGTCGAGCTCTACACGTTCGACGTGCCCGAGCAGCACCAGCGGGAGGGGGGGTAGAGGAGCTCGATTTCTCTGTGCTCTCCAACGAAGAATTCTACAATGTCGTCAGGCCCGTCGATGAGCATGAATTCAGCGACAGGTTCAGCAGGGGCATCTTCAGCTACCTAGGGGGTGTGGAGGGAGAAGGGGCAGACTGGAAGAAGGCAGAGGAATGTTTCCGAGCTTGTCTGGAGCTTCGGCCGCAGGATGGGCCGTCGAAGACGCTGCTGAGCTACATCGAGGGAGCGAGGAGGGAGGGAATAGACATGGAGACATGGAGGGGGTTCAGATCACTGGACTCTAAGTGATGAAACCTCTCGTATCCCCACCTGCCCCCCCCCTCCCCTTCCCCGCCCGCCTCCTCCTCCTCTTCTGCTGCCTCCACTTATTCCTTCAGCTTCTCCCCGTGTCTTTCAGCATACAGCTCCAGGCAGGACATGGGCGGCGACGGTCGCCAGGTCATGATCCTCGTCGGAGAAGACGGCTCGTCCTCGCACTCTCGGTGGCAGGCACTGAGGGACATCTAGAACAAACTGAAGATCTCCCTGCCATGCAAGGTCAAGGAGGAAGGAGGAGCCAAGGAGGAAGCAGCGAGTCATGAAGAGCATGGAAGGAGCCCACAAGAACACAGCGGAGGAGCAGGGCTCACTTGCTCATCGGTGCATTGCTGCATCTTGCTGGGCGATTGTCCAGGGCAGTAGGAAGAGACGACGAACTTGAGAGGCTTGTGTGGGTCTGCCATGTGCGAGAAAAGGAAGGAAGTCGCGCCTGGCGGAGGAGGAGGAGGAGGAGGAGGAGGAGGAGTGTGAGAGGAAGTTTTAGAAGTCATGGTGACTCACCGTGCGTGTATGTTGTAATCTTGACATGATGGTAACGAAGGAAATGTACCTTGAAGCCCCCGAGTGCGATCCGAAACTTTCTCACAGCCCATGGGCGGACGGCGACTGCAGCAGCAGCAATGAGGAACTGAAAAGATGCGGAGGGGAAGGGAAGGAGCAGAGAGGAGAAGGGAACGTGAGGGGAGAGCAAGGAGGGAGGATATGTTGGAGCCATTTCATACCGTAGCTGAACCCAAACTCAATGCCGAGAAGAATCTTGTAGAGGAGTAGGAGGAGGACGGCAGGATACTCGAAGTAGAAGCCTGTTCTGTCCAGCTTGTCCCCACGTGAGGAACAGAAAGTGCGAGCTGGCAGTACCTGAGGGGAGCCGTCGATAGTGTATCTCTCCGGCAGCCAAGTGTGCTCCCTGTTGTTGCGTCGGGGAGACGAAGAGGTCATGAGGAGGACAAGAGGAGGAGATGGTGAATTGGGAGGAGGAGGAGGAAGGGGGGAGGGGCGGGAGGGGGGGGGAGGTGGAGGACGAATAGGAGGGCAAAGGACAAGAAAAGAGGGAGAGAAGGAGAGTGATATCATTACATCAAGTCTGCTGAGATCTTCAAGAGCAGGTTCTGGAGGAAGAAGCGAAAATTGCGAGGGCCGTCAAGTTTCCTCCTTGCAAGTGCGTTGAACCAGGCAATCCTACAGCTCAGTGAGGAGAGAGGAAGGGAGAAGGAGCAGCATGCTGGTACCTGGCCATCCCACAGACTGAATCTGCCGTCCCTCCCTCTGGCCTGGGACAAGCGTTGGCAACACATATGGAGGGCAGCATAAGGGGGAAGGAGAAGGAGAGAAGTCGAGGAGGTCAGTGGAGAAGTCGCAGAGATCATTGGGAAGGGAAGATGGGGACGAGGAGGAGGAAGGAAAGGAGGGGAGGAGGCAGGAGGAGGCAGGAGGAGGCAGGAGGAGGCAGGAGGAGGAGGAGCGCTTACCTGCTCATCTCTCCCTCATAGATCGTCTCACTTACCCATGTTGGCACCCGAGCAGCCAGAGGGTTAGAGTCGATCCTGAAGCAGCAGCAGGGTCAGCAAAAGGAGGAGCGTGGAGGGGAGGAGAATAAAGTGGAGGACTATGATCAGGACTGGATCAGAAGCAAAAGCAAGAAATGCAGCAAAGTCAGCAGCAGCAGCACGGGGAGGAGCGGTTGCAGGAGGAAGGGGAGGATGTGCAGGAGGGGCAGGAGGTGAAGCAGCAGCACGAGCAGCAGCACGAGCTGTTCCTGTCAAGGATTTTCTCGTCCTTGTCTTGGGAGTCTGTTGAGTTGAGAGCGACGGCCATCAAGTTCGCGTCATAGTCAACAAGGTCGATGAAATTTCCTGCGCTGCTTCACGAGGTGATAGACGTCTCCTTCGCGATACCTTGACGGTCGACGCTCGTCACGAAGTGATCGTCTGGAGACAGATAGAAGAGAAAGTGAGACAGAGGAAGGAGGAGGGAGGAGGGAGGAGGGAGGAGGGAGGAGGGAGGAGGGAGGAGGGAGGAGGCGAGGAGGCGAGGAGGGAGGAGGGAGGAGGGAGGAGGGAGGAGGGAGGAGGGAGGAGGGAGGAGGGAGGAGGGAGGAGCGAGGAGGGAGGAGCGAGGAAGGGATAGAAGAGTGAGAAAGAGGAGGGAGGGAGCGAGGGGATGAAAGGGAATGATAGAAAGCAGAAGAGGGGTGAGGAGGAGGAGATTTCACCTCGCCACAACCTCAAGTTGAACGACTTCTTCATGTTCAGGCTGAGAGCTCTCAACTGGCTCGAGAGTCTTTTATCTCCGAACTTGAGCTCGACGTCAGCTGGGAATCACAAGTCATCAAGGATACTCGAAAGAGCGCTAACGGTCATCAGAGTGACTGCAAGAGAGAGAAGACAGTGTGAAACAATCATGTCAAACAAAACAATCTCGACATCCTTGTCAGGAAACAACTTCAACACCAACGATAACAAACCCAACATCTTCCACGTCCTGATCTTCATCATCACCCACAACAACTCTCTCGCTCCTACCTAACTCGTTGAGCAGGTAGACAAAGATCGCATTCGTATCAGACGTGAAACCAGCACGTCTGAACGTGTCGATCATCAGACTGCCGTCCGCCCACATCAAACTCTCCTCCTGCCCCTGCCACGTCAGCACCATGTTGGTGGGACGTCAAGAGAGCAGACAGGGTCGAGGCCGTCGAGGAGGTACTGGAGGGCGTCTCGGAGGAGAGGGAGTTGGGACGAGATCCACGTGTAGTTTGCAGAGATTTTCGCAAACTCGATGGCTGCGGACCAAGAGATCATCTTGAACATGTTGCCTCGGCAAGGATGTTGTACATGTAAGGATCCAGAAGACGTTAGGTCCAGTTTGCCTCTGTTGAGCAGAATCAGAGTACCCTGACAGGTTTGTGACATTCCAACCTCTCCCGATATGGCTCGAAAGAATGGCTGGTCCTTTACAAAGTGATGAGGGATCTGAAAAGCAAACTATCAATCCATGAGGCTGATTCTTCCTCCCTCCCTCTCTTCAATCGCTCCTTCCTCCCTCTCCGTCTCCGTCTCCGTCTCCGTCTCCATCTCCATCTCCGTCTACGTCTCCCTCCCTCTTCCTCCTTCTCTCCATCTCCTTCTCCCCCTCTCTCCCTTCCTTTGCTCTGCTCTATCCCTCTCTCCCTTTCTTCCCCCCCCTCTCCCTCTCTCTCTCCCTCTCTCCCACATCTTACTTGTCCTTTCGAGCATTCTTGCGTGGAATTCGTGCAGATGCAAGAACCGCTGTAAGCACTAACTCACTCTCTGACGTCTAGCAAACGCTTTCTTTCCTTCTCTCAATCACCCTGCGGACTTGTTCGTGAACGTATCGACTGCCTGACAACAGCAGGGCCTGCCATGTGTGCATTCACCGCAGACATCATCATCTCACAAACCTGGATGGAGAAGTAGCTGTCAGGGTCGAAGAAGTTGAACATGTCGTGATATCCCCGGTCAGGGTGTTTGATCCCTGTTGCAATCTGATCGATCTGCTCACCATCAACGATGGTTCCTGCTGGCAGTCAGTCCTTGTCATGCTAGTATTACAAACATTTCGACAACCTCGATGAGTGTTGAGAATCCCGATCAAGTTTGTGTAGATGCTGATTGCAGCGGTAGAGAGTTCACGAGAAGAAAGTGTGGAGAACTCGTTGTCTTCAAACTCCACGAAGCCGTGGACTTCCTCCGTCCTCCTCAGATGGTCCAGTACAGGAGAGACAGGAAAGCTGAGATCGTTGGGATAGACCAGCCAAGAATGAGAGAAGACAGTGGAGCAGGGAGGTTGGCTGCAGACAAAATCTTCTCCCACAACATCGCAACTTCCCCAACGATCCATAGACCTGCTATGACGTCATCCAGCGAGTCTTCGAGGAACCCGCCGCTACCTCAACCGCCCGACGACAATCTCCTGCAGTCCTGTCGCTCCTGTGGAGGAGAACAGGCAGGTGGAGAAGTTGGAGGCGTCTCCTGCCCTTGACCATGAGGAGGACAAGTGAAACCTTGACATGCCGACCTTCTCTCACACGTAGAGATGATTCTCTGATAATCTCGATGCAACCGAAATCTTTCGGTCCTGCGGGAAGCAGATGAGTGTGATTGGAACACACCTCCTCTCTCTCCTCTCCAACCCACTCCTCCTCAGCTTGTTCCTCTCCTCTCCTCTCCAGCCTGTTCCTCTCCTCTCCTCCTCTCTCCTCTCCCCTCCTCATCTCCTCTCCTCTCCAGCCTGTTCCTCTCCTCTCCTCTCCTCTCCTCTCCTCTCCTCTCCTCTCCTCTCCTCTCCTCTCCTCTCCTCTCCTCTCCTCTCAAGTCTCCTCCCCTCCTCCCTCCTCTCCTCTCCTCTCCT
>NW_005434650.1:704877-705100 GCF_000315625.1 Guillardia theta CCMP2712 | reverse complement strand
TTCGCTCTCTGCCCTTCCTCCTCTTCTTTCTCTTTTACCCCTCTCACTTTCTCTTTCAGGTCTTATTTGGGCGTCACGCGGTAAGTCTCCTCTGCTCTGCTCTGCTCTGCTCTGCTCTGCTCTGCTCTTCTCTTCTCTTCTCTTCTCTTCTCTTCTCTTCTCTTCTCTTCTCTTCTCTGCTCTGCGTTCTGCTCTGCGTTCTGCTCTGCTCTGCTCTGCTCTG
>NW_005434650.1:697302-704777 GCF_000315625.1 Guillardia theta CCMP2712 | reverse complement strand
TCCAGCCTGTTCCTCTCCTCTCCTCTCCTCTCCTCTCCTCTCCTTTCTCTCCTCTCCTCTCCTCTCCTCTCCTCTCCTCTCCTCTCAAGTCTCCTCCCCTCCTCCCCCTCCTCCCCTTCTGACTCCCTTTCTCATCTATCCAGTCCATCCTGCTTCCTTCCCAGCCTCTCTTCACCTGCCGCAAACACCTCCAACAGGTCATCACTGGACGGGAAATACGCTTGCCAGTCGTTCTGCTGCATCATCTGTTCGATCCCTCCTGTCTGCCCCAGTGACCAACCCTAGCATCTGCCCTGATCCCACCTGAGTAGACCCCGGTGATGCTGATGGGCCTGAGCTTGACATCGAACAAGAACCCTCGCACGCGCACGTCGGCGTCTCCCCGAGACTGGAACTGGATGTGACGGGAGCGAGGAGCTAGGGAGAACCTCCAGGACATCTGCCCGAAGTCAAGTCAGGGAAGAAGAGCCAGGAAGGGAGGGAGTAAGGAGCTAGGGAGCAAGAGGAGGAGGGAGGAAAGAGGAGGAGGGAGGAAGAGGAGGAGGGAGGAGTGTAAGAGTGCAAACGAGGATCTATGTCGTAGCATGAGAACAGAAGGTCAAGCTACAAGGGACATGTGATAATTACAGAAATCGTCAGGTTGTAGCCATCAACAGTATTCGACGCAAGAAACATCATCGTCACAGCCTCGCTCCCATCGTTCCCCCTACTGATCTGCAAGTTTTTCTGCGGCCTGACGTACTCCATCATGATCGACCTGCTCCAGTACACCAGAGGTCTCAGCGGACGAGCTAGCAGGCTGCTCTTTCCCGCGAAATTCCCTTCACCCGAGGAGTCGGAAAAGATGCTGCAAGACGCCAAAGTCAAAAACAAAAAGAGGATAACGGGACGAGGAGAATGGGGAGGAGGACGAGGAGAGGACGAGGACCAAGACGAAGAGGACGACGAGGACAAGGACAAGGAAGAGGACCAAGACGAAGAGGACGACAAAGACGAGGACGAGGACGAGGGGGACGATGAACAGCGCGGAAGAGGAGGAAGAGGGAGGAGCCCCAACCTCAGTAGGCCGAAGTTCTGATGGTCAGAATCATGATGTCCCGTCGACACAGAAAATTTCACGAAGCCGTTGCTGATAGTGGCCGACGAAGACTCTTGTGACAGCTCCACCCTCACAGTAGAAGCCGAAGCCATGCTGACTGCGTTCAGCGCAACAGCGACGACGACGAAAATGTTCATTACTCTGTCTACTCAGGTATCGATCGCAGTTGTAAGTCAAACCAGTTTCTTGGGGACACGAGAGGAATCGGCAGAAGATCACATGGAGGGATCAAGGAAGGACATGCTTGTCCTGCATGCTCTTGTCAACTATATCTCCTGCTCTCCTCATCATCACAAGAAACCATTCTCGCTTCCCGTCTGCCCGACTGGTCTCTTCTCCTCGACCTGCTGCCTTCTTCGTAAGGATACAATCCTACTACTTAAAAACTACTGCCCCAATGAGGTGAGCCTGGTCTCCTGCCCCGGCCCCCACCGGGGCCCGGAGACTTCAGTGCCGACGTCACTCAGCGTTATCGGGAGATGCGGAGGAGGAGGACAGTGAAGAACAACATTGACGACTGAACTTTGAGCCACATGGAGAAAGAAACGCTGAAGAAGTCTAATATACATAGAAGAGGCTATCTACAGTGATGAGAGGTAAAGTATGAAAGCTTCGAACTCGTCGAGGCTGATATTCCCATCTCTGTCGCTATCGACTTCCGAGATCACATCTCGCAGCTCGAGGTTGCTCAGCTGAACGCCGAACTGCAGGCTGAGCAGCTCTCTCAGGGCCTCGTACGTCATGCTGTGATGTAAGGAGACGCTTCCTCTAAGGAAGATAGAACGGATCTTCTCCTGTACCTCCTCCTTAGACAGGGCGAGGAACGGTGACCTGACTTGCTTTGCGAGAGTGAGCAGGTACCTGGAACAATATCATCATCCCCCTTGCAACACACCGTAGCAACATCCGTACTGCTTGCGCATGATCTCAACCCTCTGCCGCGGCCAGCCGAGGGTGACAACGAAGTAGGAGGGCCGGTCGATGCGCGTGCAGAGGACGCCGAGGAACTTGTCGTTTAGGAAGATCTCGCATGTCTCCTTGTCCATGTCCACTAGGACGGACACACGATCATAGGCCTTCACCTTGATATGCAGGAACGCCTGCCTCTCTCCTCCCTCTAGTTTGCTGCCGTCCTGCAGCGCGAGAAGTTTTGAGCTCTCGTCGAGAAGAGCTGTTGGAGGCTTCAGGAGGGCGATTGGGTGGCAAGTGAGGAGAAGGAATAAGGAAGGGGACGAGAGGAGAGAGCAGGAGAGATGGGAAAGCAGGAGCAGGAGCAGGAGCAGGAGCAGGAGCAGGAGCAGGAGCAGGAGCAGGATACGAAAGCAACATTTACCGCTCCATTCTCCCGTGCTGTTGACAATCGGCGAGCAGATGCCGACGTACATGTAGGGGACCTGACCGATGTTCTGGAGCTGTAGGTCCACATAGGAGACTCCTGAGGATGCGATGGGAGGGTCGAGGAGGACGCTCTCCCCCCCCGACCCAGCGCAGGTGATCCTGGTCCCGTCCTCCTCCACGAGGACTGAGGGGGAGCAGCTCTTACTGTTGAAGAAGTACTGTTTCCTGATGATCTTCAGGACCTTCATGTCTCTCACTAGCTGCGACGTGATGGGGTCGCGCAACGAGGCTCTCTGTCCCGTGACTGCGCACCTGCTCCTGCCCGTCATGGCGGCAAGGGAGGACGCGGCGTCCTCCCCCTCCACCCTTGAGAGGTTGATAGAGGAGACGAACTCGTCGTAGACATACTTGTCGAGGAACTGCAAAGCGACTTGCTTCCTGCCTTGCACGAGGTACTTCTTGAACCCAACGATCGCATCCACTGTCTGCCTGATGGTCCGTCCTCCCTCCACGTTGTCCACCGTGGGGAGGGGGCGGCAGTGGGGAGCTCGCCAGAGGACGACCCCCTCCTTGTACTTGAGGAAGGTGTGCAGCCAGCTTACGACTCGCCGAGAGGACTGGAGGGAGGTGATGTTGGGGAGCGGAGGCATGCAGCGGGACTCCTCAAAGTTAGTGAAGATCTCTTCGTCATCGTCCTCCTCGGGGCAAGAGGAGGAAGCAGGAGGCTGCTGCTTCTTCCTGCCGCCCTTCTCCCTCCTCCCATCGAAGAATATTCCCGCCTTGTCCTCAAGCACAGCAAAGAGGAGGTCCTCAAACTCGAACACGTCTAGCTTGCAGTTCCCATCGTCCACCTCCTGAAGCCTCTCCGACAGCTCCTCCCTTGAGATCTCAACCCCGAACTTGGTGAAAGCCTCCAGCAGCTCCTCCTCATCTATGAAACCCGACCCGTCCCGATCCACGTAGTTGAACAGCTCCCGCATCCTGGCTATCATAGCCCTCTCGTCCAAGTTCTTCAGCCCGAGACGGTCGACGATCCTGCTCATTGCCTTCTGCTTCTTCAGAGTCGTCAGGTCGCCTGCACGCACAGCCATCATGCCCAGCAGCCCTCCCAACAGAACTCACCAATGAGGCACGGGAGAATCTCCCTCGTCCTCCCCCGATCGTACAGCTCTAGCACAAGTTCCCACTCCATTAGCAGCTCGTCTTGCTTCGAGCTCCAGACGTACTTCTTCATGTCGAATTCTCTTCCTGTGAACGTCTCTCGCGTTATCAGCAGCACGACGACGAGTGAGTTCGCAAGAGCTTTCAGATATTTCCTGTCCCAGTCTCTCCCATGCCTGTCCTCCCGCTCCCCCAGGCATCGGGGCACGTGAAACACTCGGAGCCCCTTCCTCTGCTCTTTGGCATCAGAACAAACAAGAGAGGAAACTCTCCTCCTCTCATTACCGTCAGCTCTTCATATATCCGTTCTGCGATCTCCTCCTCTTTGTTGTATCCTGTCCTGCGACAGGAGTTCATAACTTGCAGCAGGAAATCTCACCAACACCTTCGAAAGCTAAGAAAGATATCCCACTCGTAGGTTCCGCTAGGGGCATCCATCCTGTGCGCTCTGGCCTTTTAAATCATCGAGGCTGTTGATAAGATCGTCGCCTTTACAAGGCGGGCAGGGGAACCAATTCCTCCTGCATGAAATTTTCACACCATGCTGTTGATGTATCAATCCTCCTCTCCTCCTCTCTCCTCCTCACTCCTCCTCTCTCCTCCTCTCTCCTCCTCTCTCCTCCTCTCTCCTCCTCTCCTTCTTTCCATGCATGTCTAGCCCCATCGATCCGTCAGTCGGTCCTCTTCCTGTTATGCTCACTTCCTTTTACAAGATTCTTTTTTCAAACGCGAGGGTACCCGCTCACAATCACCGGTAGTATTTTCAAATAGGTGGTGGGGGGTACATGAAACCCTTAAAAGTACCACTCATAAAGAGCAATTTTGTTTGTTAAATTGTAGGGTGGATACTTTTTCAAGGGGGTCATCTTCGGATTGCGTTCAGCCCCAATGCGCCCCTGGTCATGATGTCAAGGTACTTCAGTTGTGCGACGTAGGGTGGGGTGGTGAGGTGTTGAGAAAGAGCATGCACAGGATGACACGGCCGGGGGGGAGGGAAGGGAAGGAGGGAGGAGGGAGGGAGGGAGGGAGGGAGGATCGGAGGGAGAGCCGTGAGGAAAGGAAGAGGATCGAGTAGATAGTTAACATGGCTCGAAGATCCCATGAGGGAACGAAGAAGGGGGGGGCACGGCGGCCATGACAAACATGTGGTTCGAATTTGAGCAAGGAGAGGATTTGTTGTGATGTAGCAATGAAAATTTGTGATAGTGATGGAGAAATCGTTGCTGATGATAGAGAGTTTCGGAAGGCTTTTTCCCGGGTTGAGGAGTTTTGGGTGAACATACCTGACTATGATCCTCGGTTTCTTCAGGACGAAAAATGGTGGAGACTATGTTGGCCATGTCGAAGAAGGCGCGCACCCTGCGGAAGAAGCTGAGGCAGATAGAGACATTGAAGGTCATGAAGCAGAGTGGGCAGAGGCTGCTAGAGGAGCAGGAGATCAAAATCGCGTCTGAAGAAGAGTTCCGAAGAAACCTGTTCGAGCTTGAATCGATCCTCAATGCTGAGGATGGGGAGTCTCCCGATGAAGACAGCTCGCAAGCTCACAGAGAAGTCCATGAAGATGCTGGCGTCTCGCTCCCGACAGAAGACGCTCCTCAGGAAGAGGACGCTGATACTGCGGAAGAACACGCTTTCAACGCAGACTCTTTTGATCCCGGGGAACAGGAGGGGAACGATGACGATGGATGGGTAGTGAAGGGAAGAGGAAGGAAGCAAGTCCCCTCCATGAAGAAACATTTCTCTGCCAGGATCGAAGTCTCGAGGATTCAGAGGTTGGGTCAGCTCTTGCAAGGTTTGCGAAATACTTCCTTTCTTGGGTCAACCTACTGATATTTTCGTACAGAATCTCAGGAGGAGGCGAAGGGGGAGGAGGAGGCAGAGCAGACAAGCTCGCAGGATGTGAAACACGTCGTTGAAGCGAGCAAGGCGAAAGAGGAGAAGAGAAAGTCGGCCGAAGACGAGGAGGAGGAGAGAGTTGCGGAGGTGCGCAGGAGGGCATTGGACCAGGTCCGGAAGGGGTGGAAGGAGGGGTACCTGAGGCAAACTTCGATTGAAGCGCATAGAAACGCTGTGTCTAGCGTGTTTGTCACCAAAGACAAGCTGCTGTCTGGAGGTATGTCGGCGAGTTGGGAGGCGGCAAGGGATGAGGGGAGGAGAGAGGAGGGAAGGGGAAGAGTGGGAGGAAGAAGTATGGGAAAGCAATGTGAGGAGAGGGGTAGAGGAAAAGGTGAAGGTAAATCTTTGCTGCCTCAGGATTCGATGGAGCCTTCAAGGTGTGGGAACTTGCCAGCGGGACGCTGCTGAAGACCCTGGGCGGCCACACGAGTGAGAAGAAGATGACAAGGAGGAGAAAAAAGCGGAGGAGAGAGGGGATGAAAGAGGAAGGAGGGAGGGAGGGAGGGAGGGAGGGAGGGAGGGAGGGAGGGAGGAGGAGGAGGAGGAGGAGGAGGAGGAGAAAAGGGAATCTGGTTGTGCGTCTAGAGGGCAGCAGCTAAGGGTTTGACAGGTGTCGTGAGGTCAGTGGCCGGGGATGACAAGGAGCTTTACAGCGTGAGAGGTCAAACTAAGGAGGAAAAAGACTTTGACAACTCTACAGGCGTCCGACGACTGCATGCTCATCGTATGGGATGCTGCGTCAGGAAAGATGTTGAGGTGCTTCTGCTTCCAACCCCCCTCCCCCCCTTCTCGCTCACCCTCTTAGAACCCCCCTCCCCCCTTCTCGCTCACCCTCATAGAACCCCCTTCGCACCCTCCAATTGTTTCTCTCCGCTACTTCTAGTCCTCCTCCCTCTTTGGGTTTGTCCTCTAAACTCTTTCCCCTCCTTCTTCCTGCGTTTCTTGCTCCTTCCTCCTTTTCCGTCTTTTCTCTGACCTTTGTGCCCACCTCACTGTCACTCCTCCTCCCCTCCCCTCTCTCTCTCCTCCCCTCTTCCAGGAGCATAAATTGTTTCGCTCCCATCCGCGCGATGAAAGTTTCCTTCTCCAAGTCCCTGATCGTCACTGGGCATTCAGACAAGACCGTCAGACTTTACAAGGTCCCTCCACTCCTCCTCCCCCTCCGTTCTTACTTGCTTCCCTCCCCTCCTCCCCTCTCCCTCCCTTCCTTCTTTTCCCTTCACACTTCCTCCTCCTCTCCCTCGGAATTCCTTCATCTCTCTTCTACATTCACTCCCCTTTTTCTGTAATGCCTTCTCCTGCTCCTCCTGCTCCATCACTCCGTCCCTCGTATCTTCATCTTGCACACACCCCGCCCCCCCAATTCTTGCTCCTCTCCTCCTCCTCCCTCTCGCCCTGAAGACTCCACAGGCTGGCAGCGAGGGGACGGTGAACGCCATGCATACATTCAGGGCGCACGAGGGTCGCATCCTCAGCCTAGAGCTCTGCAGAGACGCTCAGATCCTGATCAGCACCGACGAAAGGGGAGGTGAGGAGAGGCGAGCGAGGAGAGGGGGAGGATGCGACGGAAGGAGAGGAGGAGAGAGAGTTCTCGAGGAGGGTGGGTGTAGGGAAGAGGTGGAAGGAAGAGGAGAGAGGAGGATCAGCTGTACAGAGGAGGTGAGACTTCTGTCATCAGCTGCGATCGTGTGGGACTTGGAGAGCAAGACGAAACTTTACTCGTGCGAGAGATCGCAGGAGAACCTCGTGCGTAACTTCCCTCCCTCTGCTCCCTCTCCCTCCGTCTCCCTCCCTCTGCTCCCTCTCACTTCCTTCCCTTCCTCACCCTTTTTTCCTACCCCGTCTCCTTCCTCTCTTCTCTGGCTTCCCTGTCCTGCCTCCCCCCATCTCCCTCTGTTGCTACCGTCCCCTCCCTTCTCGACTGCAGGGATCGTCGCGCGCAGTAAAGACGGCGACACGGTGACTCGCTGACCTTCGATGA
>NW_005434650.1:687660-692368 GCF_000315625.1 Guillardia theta CCMP2712 | reverse complement strand
TCCCTCCGTTCCGTCCTACCCCCCCCCCCTCCCCCCTCCCTCCCTCCCTCCCCTCCCTCCCTCCCTCCCTCCCATCGCATGAGGCAACTTGTAGGTTCGCTCCTCCTGCCTCATCTCTGACCCCAACGGCCCCGGACATCTCATCACTGGTCATGACCCAGCGACTCTCATGGTGAGACGGAGTCTTGTAAAGCTCCTCCTCCTCCTCCTCCTCCTCCTCCTCCTCCTCCGTCAATCGTTCCTCCAACTCCCTTGTCGTCCTCCTCCCTCCACATCTTCCGCTCTTTCTTCTCTTTCTGCATTTTTACCCTTCAATTATCATTGTGATCATCATATTGATCAAACTCGTCATTCCCCTTCTCCTTCGTGTTGTTTTCCCCACCATCGCCTCACAATTCTCTCCTCATATTCATTTCTTTTCTCACCCTCTTTATCTTTGTCAGGTTTGGGACCTGTCGCAAGCACAAGCTGGCCTATGCAAGAAGCCTTCTGCATCTTTCACTGACTGTAAAGGCTCGGAAGAAGCAGAGGCGCGATGTTGTCTGCAGCAGGAAGGTGAGAAGGAGGAGGAGGAGGATGTAGGAAGACTCTGGGTTGCTGAAGTTTCGCAGGCAATCTTCTGCTCAGCACGGCGCTGAGACATGATGGCTCGGCTACCATCGCCGTCAGACTTTGGGTAAGAAGGATCAGAAAGGGGTAGAGGGAGGCTGTGGAGCAGAAAGAGGCAGAGAGAGCAGGGGAGGGGAGCAAGTTGTGCTGGGGAAGGAAGGGAGGAGGAAGGGAGGAGGAAGAGGTGTAAGTAGGAAGGCAGACGCAGGGCATGGAGGAGCAGGAGCAGGAGCAGGAGCAGGAGCAGGAGCAGGAGCAGGAGAAGGAGCAGGAGGGAGGAGGAGAAGAGCGGAAAGGGTGGATGTTGGTTGGGAGGTGAGGAGAAATCACACAGGTGACGAAAGAGCTTCTGTATCATGTGGTGCCTGAGGATGCGGATGCTGCTTCCTGCCTGCATGTGCGCGGCAAGTTCGTAGCAATGGGGTCGATGGACGGATGGGTCACCCTACTTGAAGTGCTGGACAAGTACGTCTCTTCCACCACCACCACCACTACCTCCTCCTCCTCCTCCTCCTCATCATCATCATCATCATCATCATCATCATCATCATCATCATCATCCCCACCTCCTATCTCCTCTGCTTCCCCTTTCCCGTGCAGTCTGCTGCAGATTGTCCCAATCTATTTTTGTTGTTGCTCATTTGTTCTCCTCAGGCCAGAGGCGAACATGACGGCGGTAGAGAAGGTAAAGACAAATGTGAAGAGAAGAGGGAGGGAAAGTCAGCAGGGAGAGGAAGGGGGGGGGGGTTGAAGGAAGAGGAGAGAGGGAGGGAGAAGTGACGAGGATGCAGTCATCGAAAGTGAGGAAGGAGAAGAAGAAGAAGAGCAAGTCCTCTCCATCAGCGGTACTGCTCACCTCCTGCATGGAAGAGCGAATGAGGTTTCAACAGGCAGCTACGGAAGCGATGAAGGGGGAGGTTGTGCCGACTGGGCAGGAGATGAAGGGTGGGGGAGGGAACAGCCTCGTCGTCCTCTCCTCCGTCATAGCTCTTCTTGCAATCCTCCTTTACTTCACCAAAAGTTTCTTCCTGTAAACTAGAACTCGTCCACAGCAGCGTCCTCGCCCTGCCGTTACCCGCCCGCCGCTTCTCCTCCTCCTCCTCCTCCTCCTCCTCCTCCTCCTCCTCCTGCACCCTTCCTCCTCAGCTGTCGCCGCCTCCCATCACCAAGAGCAGCATGCTGAAGAGGTTGATCACGTCGAGGTAGAGCTCGATGGAGGCGATGATATAGTCGTCGCATCCCATCTTGTTCATGATCATCCACGTGTCGTAAATGATGAAGCCGGAAAACAGTAGCGCCCCGATAGCGCCGAAAAGCATCCCCAACCTGAGGAAGGGAGCATGAGCAAGAGGAGGGGAGAGTAAGAGGGGGGGAGGGAGGGAGCAGCAAGGAGGAGACTAGAGGTAAGGGAAGGTACGTGAAAGGAAAGGAGGGGAGAGAAAAGCAGAGGAAGAAGGGGCAAGGACGAGGATAAAGAGAAGACGGAGGAGGTAAGGAAGAGGAGGAGGAGGAGGAGGAGGAGGTGGTGGTGGTAGAGGTGGAGGAGGAGACATACTGGAAGCCGAAGATAATGGCGAACAAGGACCAGACCAGGAGGACGATCAAGCAAACAGGAAGGAACAGTCCAAGGAAGCTGAAGTCGATGTCCGAGACAGAAACGAACACAGTCAAGGACACGAAGATCACGAGCGTCAGCAAGGCCGCGAACGCGATGTTGTATCCCATCCCGTTGACCGTGTAGGCAGCGCAGGTCACCCCCACCATGAAGCCCATGGACAGGGTGAAGACACCGAGGAGGATGTAGTTCCAAGGATAGGTGTTCTTGAGGAACCACAGCGCGATGATGACGAAAAGGTTGACGATGAAGAGCAGGAGCGTCAGCCAGATGTTCCCCAGCACAAAGTAAGTCACTGGCTCCGCGAACACGAAGAGAGCGCAGATGAGGGTGGTGACAAGGAGCTGTGCGCACAAGATGCTGTACACCTTGATCAAGAAGTCCTTCTGCACCTGCTTGCGGACGGTCTCGCTCTCATACACCGGCGCTTGCCATCCCGAGTTGGTTGCGTCCTTCCAGTTCTGTGGACGCTCCACCTTCCTCGACCCACTGGATCCCAGCATGGGTTCGGTTTCAGAGCTCATGGTGAGAGGGGGCTCGGTTATGTCAGCCAAGTGAAGCCTCTACCTGATGTCTCCTGCTGTTCAACGGCTCCTGCCTACAAAGGCGTGAGCGACCCTCACTTATATGAGCAGACAACAGGGGCGGGGGGCATTAGCATTCTATCGTTTTCTACCATTCTTGGCTAACACCTGACTCGGCTCCTGATAATAAGCGCCATGAGTCTAATCTGTAATGACTCCTCCTCTAGCGCCTCGCAGTTCTGTTGTCATGAACCTTCCTATCCATCCCTCTTGATAGACCCGGACAGTCCAGCCATCTCCTCGCCTTTCTTGTTGTTCCATTCATCAACTAGTTTGCCTTATGTTCCTAACCTTCTACTTCCTTTCTCCATTTCCTCCCTCCCTTTCTTCCTCCTCTCCTCTCCTCTCCTCTTCCGTCCTGTCCTGTCCTGTCCTGTCCTCTCCTGTCCTGTCCTGTCCTGTCCTGTCCTGTACTGTACTGTAATGTCCTCCCCTCCCTTCCATCAGTTCTTGTTCCCTAGCCAGAAATCACATTTCGCCATCAAGCGAAGGGTTGCGAAGGACAATTTCAGAATTATTGGTTTAATATTTGAAATTTGAAGCCTTATATTCTCATTGTATCTTCAATATTGAATATGAAATGGGAGTTAGAAATACTGAAAATATTAATCAAAATTTCAAATATGGCTATAGAATCTGAAGTTTGGCCTCAAATTTCAACCGGCGCAGCCGCTGTCGGCCCGATGGCCTGGAGTGACTGAGTGACTTCGGGTCAGAGCCATACAGACCCGTCCTTTAATATGCAAAAATATGGGTAGGGGTTGTCCATTGAGGTTCTCCAGATACCGGTACCTATACATGTTATCTGGGGGGTAGGGGTATCCAGGTGTACAGGTGGAAAGGAAAGGAGAGGTGGGGTGGGGTCATCAAGGTGTTTCGAGGAATAGCTCACTAGACATAAGGAGATGGTAGGGGTACCCTTACAGAGGAACATCAGTTGAAGGGGGTATTCAGAACATCCTGGGGGTAGTGATCTGGGATTGAGGGGGTAGGGGTGAAGTACAAGCTTAGCTAGGGTAGGGTGGGTGAAGTTGGGGATCGGAAATGCAAGGATGAGATAACGAGGGGTGGGGGAGATTCAGCAGAGGAACGATGGGGTGGTAGACACTCTTTAGTGGGTGGGCTGTGAAGCCTTGCTGGAAGCCTGGTCTGAACAGGGGTAGTGGACAGAGAAAAATGGGGTAGTCAGAAATGAAACAGTTGTGGTTCGAGGGTATTCTGAAATACAGGGGTGGTGGGTTACATATTGGGGTAGGGTGGCAGGGCTCAATGTAGTCCGAACTCCCAGTACGCAAGATGAGATGCGAACGTGAACGAGGGGAAACAGAGACGGCGAAGAGGGAGCGGGTGCGGGAGATGGTCGGCACGATGTGTTGAAGGGAGCGAAGCGAAGGAGGAAGGTGCAGAGAAAAGTTGCAACACTGAAGAGGAGGAGTGAAGGACGAGGGTAGAGGTGAATGAGGGAAACAAGGGAAGCAGTGAGGCAGTGCAAACGTAATGCAAGGACGAGAAAAGTCGAACAGAAGCATGAAAACCCCTGGAGATCAGGTGTACCCTAGGGCTACACAGAGGGTGTCGCAAGGGTGGTTGCAACAGTGAGTTCACATGTAGCCGAATAGTAATCTTTTTTGAGGAGCATTCGTGTAAACAAGAGGAGGAGGAAAGGAAAGAAGAACAGTGTAGAATTGTACTACCTGGCAGCATGCGGATGGCGCATGTCATTTTAATGTAAGTATGCCAGGATGTAGGATGAAGATGAGTACTTGGAAACAACGTGAGAACAAAAGTGGATCAGGGACAAGCTACGATAGCAAGGCATTTGGATACAATCAAGTTAGGTGAAGTTAGGTCCTCATGCTGCACAGGCGGGGGGAGGGGGGGGGGGGGGGGGGGAAAGTCG
>NW_005434650.1:658488-687560 GCF_000315625.1 Guillardia theta CCMP2712 | reverse complement strand
CCCAACTCCAGCAGATGCGCCTGAGGTGGAGGGGGTGGATGGGTTCAAAGGAGCCTCCACCTGGTCCAACATAACAGTCCCGAGCTGCTGGGAGTGTCAGGGGTACGGGCAAGCAGTGTACACCAACTTCCAGTATCCCTTCAAGGTAGAGCCTCCTGTGGTACCAGCTGCGATGAACCATGTGGGATCGTACCAGACGACCATGCGAGTACCCAAGGAGTGGGAGGGGAGGAGAATTTTCTTGATCTTCGAGGGGGTGAGCTCGGCATTCTATTGCTGGGTTGGAGGGGAGCCTGTGGGGTACTCGCAGGACTCGCGTCTGCCGGCAGAGTTCGACATCACAGAGCATGTTGCGGGGAAGTATGGGGAGGAGATTTTCCTGAGCGTTAGGGTGATGCGATTCTGCGATGGGAGCTATTTGGAGGACCAGGACATGTGGTGGTTGTCGGGGATCCACAGGGAGGTTTTCTTGTACTCGAAGCCTAAGGATCTTTACATCTCCGACTACACGGTGAGAACAGAGGACGTGAACCCTGTAGAGAAGACTGCAGTGCTGAAGTTGACGGTCGAGCTGGAGGGAGATTTCAGGAAAGAGCACGAGCTCTATGCAACGCTCTATGGCCCATCACAACTGACAGCAGACACGCCGGATGGGATTGTTTGCAAGGATGCGAAGCGAGTGTTTGAAAAGTTGAGAATCCCGATCAAGAAATCAGAAAAGAGGAAGACCGTGGCCTCCTTCGAGCAGGTTGTGAAAGGCTGTAAGCTGTGGAACGCTGAAGACCCTTGGCTGTACACGCTAGTCCTGAGCCTCTACGAGGACGATGTCAGCCTTGACTGCGAATGTGCGCGCGTTGGGTTCAGAGAGATCAAGATCCGCGGTGGGCAGCTGCTCGTCAACGAGATGCCGATTGAGATCCGGGGTGTGAACCGGCACGAGCACGACGACAAGACGGGCAAATACACGAGCCTGTCGTCGATGCTTCTGGACATACAGCTGATGAAACAGCTGAACATGAACGCGGTGCGGACTTGCCACTACCCCAACAGGAACTTATGGTACTCCCTCTGCGACGCCTACGGGGTTTACGTGTGCGATGAAGCGAATCTTGAGACGCACGGGTTGGCAATGAACGGTCCAGAGGAGAGGCTCGCGGAAGATCCCTCGTGGGAGGGTGCTTACCTGGAGAGGATGGTGAGGATGGTAGAGCGAGATAAGAATCACTCGAGCGTGATCATGTGGTCGCTGGGGAACGAAGCAGGGTACGGGAAGAACCATGACTCGATGGCCTCATGGACGCGAACGAGGGACCCGACTCGTCCTCTCCACTACGAGTCGTGTGGCGGAGCCTCGGCGACCGACATTATCTGCCCCATGTATCCCTCCCCTGAGAAGCTGCTTCGGCTGACGAAGCTGGAGGGTCAGAACGCAAGGAACATCGAGATCGGCAAGAAGTGGCCACAGGGGACGGCGAAGGAGCTTCGCCCAGTAATTATGTGCGAGTATGCACATGCTATGGGCAACTCCACTGGGAACCTGGACGAGTACTGGGAGCTGATAAGGAAGGAGCGTGTTCTCCAAGGAGGGTTCATATGGGACTGGGTGGATCAGGGGCTGGTGACAAAAGACGACGAGGGGAGGGAGTACTGGGCATACGGGGGAGACTTCGGGGAGTCTATCCACGATGCTCAGTTCAACATCAACGGGCTGGTATTTCCTGATCGATCCTTTCACCCAGGCTGCTGGGAAGTGAAGAAGTGGTACCAACCCGTGGAGATCAAGGCATCCTTCGACGTGCATGACCTCAACAGGATCATCGTCCATCTCAACTTCCGCAACCGCCACGACTTCCTCTCGCTGGACGAGCTCGGGCTCTGCTGGGACTGGTTCTTCGAGATCGAGGGGGCCCGTGTGTCGGGATGCAGCAAGGTGACGCAGTTCCCGGCCGTCAAAGCTCAGGGAGGACAGTACAAGCAGACGGTGGAGGTGCATATCGAAGACTACCGCCATGGGCAGGAGGCCTTCCTTACCGTGCACATCAAGACAGGGAGGAAAGAGTCCTGGGCTCCTGCAGGGCATGTAGTAGCATGGGAGCAGTTCTCCCTCCCGGTGAGGAGCGAGGTGACGATCGAAGAGCCCAAGGCTGCGGAGCAGTCGAGCTTCCTGGTGCAAGAGCATGCGGAGATGTTTGAAGTGGTGGGGGGAGAGCAGGTGAAGGTCGGTTTCTGCAAGAAGACAGGAGCGTTTGTGAAGCTGGAGGTGAATGGGAAGGTGCTGATCACAAAGGAGGAGAGGATAGGGCTGATGTCCTTCTGGCGCGCACACACGGACAACGACAACGGTGAAGTGACTGTGATTCTCATGATGTGCTCACCCCTTCCCCCCCGTTGCTGATCGCTGTCCTGTCCTGCTGTTAGGCAACTGGTCTCGCTTGTCTCCTTGCCTCTCCACTCCCCTCTCGTCTTCCTTCTTGCTCGCTACTCGTCGTCCCTCACTCTCCTCCTCTCACGCGTGTCTTCAGGGGGTTCGGACACGATCAGATACGGGAGATTCCAGCAGTGGCCGGCGGAGAGCGGGATGCCCGAGGGTTCCTTCCGCATCCATGGAACAACCTTCGACGCCATCCTCTCCTGGATGGATTTCTGGGGGGACATCAGCTTTGGAAAGATGTGGGACAAGTGCGGGCTTAAGGATGTAACGCCACAAGGTGTCGAGCTCGGATTCTTCGATGACGAGGGCAAGATGATACAGCCAGGGACAGTCTGGACGTCCCGAGGGCACGTGACTGCTCGGATCCAGTATAGGATGGAGGCTGAAGGAAAGAGAACCTCGATCCGGTGCGAGACACTCGTTGAGGTGGCGAGGAATGGGGAGCTGGTCATCAAGAACGACTGTTACATCCCTCACTACCTCCCTCCTGTCTCCCGCGTCGGCATGCACCTTGCGCTGCCAGGTGAGCGAGAGGAGAGAGGAAGAGCGGGAAGGGAGGGGGGGAGAGGCAATCGCATGTGACCATTCTTGGCAGAGAAATTTAAGAATGTGATCTACTTCGGGCATGGACCACATGAGACGTACGTGGATAGAAAGGCTGGCTCAGCCATCTCCCGCTACGAAACCCAGGTCGACGACATGTTCGTCCCGTACCTCTTCCCTACAGAGAACGGAGGAAGAGCAGGAGTTCGCTGGATGGCGCTGCATGACGATAACGGCAATGGCCTGGTGAACTCTCCCCCTCCTGCACCTCCGTTGCTCCTTCCCCCTCCTTCCTCGTCTTTCACATCATCATCGTCCTTGAAGTCTGTCACAGTGCGCTATCCGTTCCTTCATTCCCACTGATCCTGATCCCGTGTGCTCATGCGTCTGCTTTGTTGCAGCTCATCTCTCCCGTCATTGCGAGGGAGACTTTTCACTTCTCAGCCCATCGCTTCACTCCCTGGGACATTCACTCGGCTCGCCATCCTCACGAGGTCCCACGGCGCGACAAGATCATTCTCAGCCTCGACTGCCGCCACATGCCTTGTGGAGGAAACGACAGCTGGTCCCGCTGCCACTCTGAGCAGTAAGCCCTTGATCAATCCTCTCCCTTCTCCCTCCACGCTGTCTCTGCTCTCTCAAGGCGGATCGCCCCTCCTCTCTCATTCTCGTTCTTCCCTTCCTCCCCCGAGCTATGTGCTCGTTTCCCTTCCATCTTCCCGCTCCATTTCCTTCTGCTCCTCCTGATCCCGCTGCAGGTATCTCGTCAAGCCAGGCCGGTACTCCTACTCTCTCCGCATGAAGCCCATCACTTCTGTCGCCGAGGCCAAACGTCTGGCCCCGTTCACCTCCCGATCAGACCTCGCCTTCCACTACTCCCCTCCTCCTGTATGGCGCCGAGTGCTCACCTCCATGAAGCACTCCATGTAGGGTTATGAACCCTCCTCGTCTCTGCTGACGGTCTGACCCAGGAGCCTCACCATTGCCAAGACCCCCGTCAGCATAGCGGAGAGGTTCATCTTCTTGCTAGGCATCAAGGTCAGCCTCCTGGACCTCCGCCCTCTCACTCCTTCCCCTTCCTGGTCCGCCTCCCCCCCCTCTGACACCCCTCCAGGTCGCAGGAATGTCCATGTCAAAGATTTTGGCGACTTCTCTTCTCTTCATCGTATCCTTCAACATCTTCTCCATGTATCGAGTTCGCTCGCTGCGGGAGTGAGGACAGACTTGCTTTCAATGACAGTGAAGTTCGTGTCCTCAACAACGATGTGCTACCGATCTCGCCCTGGTTCCCATCTCGCAACCTTGATCTCCCTCACTTTCGCCTGGCATGCTTCCTCAAAGGAAATCGCCGACCTGCTCTTCATCTCACAAACAGAAATTCGGTTATGGAGACACAGGAGGGAGAGGGGAGGGGGAGAGGAAGAGAAAGATACGGGACGGGGAGGGGGCAGCTTTTTCAGCCTCTTCAAGCACCTTTCTCGATCAGTTGCCGCATAATCCACACTCGCAATAATCAGTTCCTTGGACACCTTGGATCTTCATGTCAGCCTCTCATGCGCGTCATATGCATCAAACCTGTCCTGCAAGTCTGCTCGACCTCTGAACTCCCAGCCATGTCATGCAATTGTTGCCGTCAGGGAGGATCTGAACCGCATAAGGAGCATGTTTGTGCCTGTCGTCATTGCTGCTTTCACTCTTCGGGTACAGGAGGAAAGAGCAGCCGTATTTGGTCCCTTGTATCAATCTCCATTCTCGCTGACTGTAATGATGATAGACTATAAAATTCCTCTGAAATTCGACGCTCCGCTCTGAAAACAACTTCCACGCTTCTGCCCGATCGATGAACTTGTGCTCCTGGCCTTGTGCACGGATCTGCAACTCATGTAGGATGAATGCTTTGTAAAACGCTTCTTCCAACGACATGAAAAGATTCTTTCCAGCGTCTTCACTTCCAGAGTTCATCTTTTCAACCTTGACCCAATCGTCAAGTACTTGAGCTACCTCGATTTGTTCATCCGGGCCGTCAAAACTTGCCCTCATTTTCTTTCTCTTGCCTTCTTCCATGTCCCGTTTCTTGGTCAGTCCACGTCCAATCAAGACTTCTCCTCCCCTCCCCTTGTCTCTGTAACCTTCTATCTCTCACTTTCCTCTCTCCTTTCCCCCTCTCTCCTCCTCTCTCATCGTCTTCCCTCCTGATGTCTTCAGATCCTGCATACGCCCATTCCTTGACATGACAATCGGGTTCGATCTAGCCCTCGTCCCCTCACTTACTATCTCGAAACCCTCATCCCCTGACATTCTCCAAATTTTTCTCTATTTTCGGGACATCAAAAAGATATTTTAAATTCTCCTTCCAATAGACTCTGGATTCAAGTATACATAGTAAAATCTACCAAATAATTACATTATATTTAACCGTGGTACTGGAGACCTTTGTTTTTCTAGGAACACATATATATATATATTTTATTTTTGTATATAATTTGTGTACCTAGTATAGTACCCAAAATGCAAGTTAAAAATTTTTAACTACATCTACTCAAACTACCCCACCCCTTACTCCACCATTGGCAAGGATTTTTTGGTCCGAGAAAAACAAGGGGGGGGGGCAGGGGTAGTAGAGGATGTGTTCTGGAACGGTGGGGTATCATTGGGGGATGGGAGGGGTATCAGGAGGGTGTCCAGCCGGAATGATCTGACGATCAGGTAGGTGGGGTCATCAACTAAGGGGTAATGATGGGGTGGGTAGTATTCAAGTGTCTCATACAATATGGGTAGGGTGATAAAGGAGGGGTACTTCAAACACAAAAAGTGTAGGAAATCAGTAGGTTCACAACACGTCAGCCTTAATACTAAGGGTGGGTGGGTGGGAGGACGGGTCACATAGTGGGAGTAGGTAGGGTGGTTGTTGTTGAGGTGTCCCGCTTGCCTGTTTCATGCCGCACGAGCCATACGGGAACAAGATGGAGGAGGAGGAGAGAGGAGGAGAAGAGAAGGAGTGAGAGGAAGGAACATGACTGGCGAAAAGAGATGAGATCAGCGGAAATGTTGAAAGAGGAGGGACATGCGTGAACGCGGTCTTCATGCGAAACAAGCTCAAATGCATACTTTTGATAGATTTTTGTACTTCCAGGGTGAGACTAGTTATTGGTGCAACTTTATGACATTTTGGAAGAAGGTTTATTGTAATGTATGAAGATAGGAAGAAAAGTGTCGGATGTTGGATAGAACTTTCAGGTCCAAATCAATTCCTGTACAAATGCTGGAAGTCGTACAGTTTTCCAGATATGCTTAGATTCATGGTCTTCAGCAAGGATATGGATATGCATATGTCTGAGTAGCAGCTTCGATGTATCTGTTTCGCGTCGGTGTCAAAATTTATGGAGAATTCCAGAATGACTTGAGAAACTGCAAGTTGTGACAATTGATGTGCAGCGCTTAAAAAGCGAGAGATCTTTGCATGTCGAGCGTTGGATTGGCTGCTCCCTTTGGTAAGTGTCAACCTCTGTGTCACAACTTGTTCTCATCACTGCCTTTGTCAGATCCATTCGCGGACGCCGCCACTGCTGATACTGGTGAAAAGCTTGAACAAGGCTACGTGCACATTCGCATCCAGCAGAGAAACGGTCGCAAGTCTATCACGACTGTCACTGGTCTCTCTCAGAAGCTCGATTTGAAGAAGATTCAGAAGGCCATCAAGAAGGAGCATTGCTGCAACGGCACTGTTCTTAAGGACGAAGAATCTGGCAAGGAAGTTCTGCAGTTCCAGGGTGACCAGCGCGAAGCTGTCAAGACCTTCCTGATCAAGGAAGAGATCTGCGACAAGGACAGCGTGAAGGTTCACGGTTTCTAAGGGTCCGTGACCCTGCAAGGGCGATTGTTGAATGCCCTGATCACAAGCAAGCGTGCGAGTGGTCATTCCTTGTTAAGGAGACTCGAGATTTTAATCTGCAAGGTTGTTGCCCTGGGTTACGTCAGCAGCGTATGATCGTGCCTGGAACCTCAAGGCTGCAGCGATAACGGGCGGTGAAGATGGTTTCTCATAGTGATTGTGAAGAGTGTTGCAACTACATACACAAGAGAACTCGTGCATGCCGGGAGGAAGGGAGGGTGGCTGGTTGGCACGACGACGTTGATGTTTCCAGCGGTAGGTGTTGGGTTCCTCATCCTGTGCTTGTAGCGTCTGCCCCTAAGTTAGCTAGCACATGTCTTTCATCCTCAGAACAATCAGCGTGGGAAGGGAAGACAGGAATTTTAAGTCTTTCCTGCTTTGTCGTAGATCCAGGTTAACTCTCTTGCAATTAAATCTCGTGTGATAATCTCCTCTCCTTCGAACCTTCACTTATAACATCATACATCTTGTGTACACACCTATCTACATCTCATTCTCCTCGATCTGCTTCACACCCATCCCTCAACCGTTTCGTACTCATTTCATCTTGCTCCGAGGACGTACCGCAGACGCCTGTCGCACGTCAAAATTCTTTGGCCTCTTTCTCTTGAACTCACCTGTCGGGTCTGATCCAGTCCGTCGTAGCATGTCAGGCCATTCTTGTTCTTCAACGCTGAAAAGATGTCAATCTATGACAATCTCCTCCTCCCTCTCCTCCTCTATGACAGTCTCCTCCCTCTCCTCTTTTTCATTTCCCCTCCTTCTCATCCTCTGCTCACCATCGTTGGCTCCCTTGGAGATAAGATAGTCACCAAGCTCACCGTACCTACGCGAGGATCAGAGGAGCAGTGGCTGAGCGCAAGAGCAAGGGGGGGATGTTGTCAGCGAAGAATGGCAGCAGGGAGAAGATTGGAGGGAGGATGAAGAACGGAGGAGAGGAGAGGAGAGGAGAGAAGGGGAGGAGAACGATTCCAGGAAGGAAAGAGACCCGTAAGTGAAGCAGTAGTGCAGGCAAGTGTTCCCGTGGACATTAATTGCGTTGATGTCAGCCTTGTTGCGAAGGAAAAGTTTCGCAACTCTCTTGCGATTGTTCTGGGAAGCAACGATGAGAGGTGTGTTGCCGTTCTCATCCCGAACGTCCACAGGAACTTTCTTCCCATCAACCTGCGTGATGCATGTTAGATCAACCCCCTCGTCCTCTTCGTTGTCCTCGTCCTCCTTCTTTCTGTCCTAGTCCTCGTCCTCCTTGTCCTCCTTCCCTTCTCTGTCCTCTCCTTCCTGCTACTCCTCTTGCCCCGCTTCTTCCTTCTCTCCTCTTTTCACCTCAGTGAGCAGAATCCTCTCGCAGTCGTGATAGCGGCCGTGACGAGCTCGCGAGAAGATGCCGAAGTACTTCTTGTCGAGCTCTGACTTGCCCTCCTTCGCCCACTGCTGCTTCTCCGCCTCATTGAGCTCCTCGGCTGCTCGGTCAGGCTCCTCCGAGGCCTGTCGGCGGATAGTCAGGTGGAGAGAAGGGATGCGAGGAGGAGCAGAGATGAGCAGGACAGAAGAGGATGAGACAAAGAGGAGGAGGAAATGGGAAGAGGAGGAAGAGGCAAGGAGCAGAACAAGAGGAGGAAAGGAACGGCGAGGAGGAAATGAGAAGGGAGGGAGGGGCAAAGGAGGAGCGTGCGCCAAGGACGAGGAAGGAGTATAGGAATAGGAAGAACTTCACCATCGTGTCCATGGTGGCATCGCTCATGACAGACTGAGCATCGTCGTCCACCTGAGTCAGGAACAGTCAGGAAAGAAGCAGAAGGGGAGGGGCAGAAAAGAAAGACGAGGACGAGGACTAGGACTAGGACGAGGACTAGGACCAAACAGGGTAAAAACGTAAGGTTGAGGGAAGTCGAGGAACAGGCAGAGGCGAGGGTGAGAGAGGAGGACGAGGACGAGGACGAGGACGAGGACGAGGACGAGGACGTCACCTTGTTCTTCTTGCTCATCTCGTTCTTCAGCTTCTCCTTGGCCGCCATCTGCTCAGCCTCGCGCTTGTCCAGCCTTTCCTTCTCCTTCTGCAGCTTCTCGAGCTCCTGCGTCGACCAAGGTTGGCGGGGAAGGAATTCTAAAGAGGAGGGGGAGGAGGGAGGAGAAGATGGGAGGAGCTCGTGGTGGAAGGAGGAGGAGGAGTGAATGGAGGAGAGAGTGCGGGAAGAAGAGGATACCTGCAAGTGCTCAAGATCTCTTTTCTCCTTCTCCAGCTTCATCCTTCGTAGCTGAGAGATTTGAACAGGTCAGATTCAGAACGCGCATGGATGAGAATTTTGAGGGCACGTGAAGAGGACCAGAGCAGGAGGAGGAATCGAGGAATAGGAGCAGAAGAGGAGGAGCAGAGGAGGAGGAGCAGAGGAGGAGGAGCAGAGGAGGAGGAGGAGGAAAGTGTCTGTCACATTATCGAGCGCGGATTCATGTTCTCTCTGCCTCTTCTCCTCTTCCATGTGCTGCTTCCTCAACACGTCAAGGTCGCTGATCCTGCTCGCCGCCTACAACAGCCATCTTCAACCCTCCTCTGACTTCTCTGTCCTCCCCCACCTGCTCCTTCAGCTGCCTCGTATAGTCTTGCAGCTGTTTCAACTCCCGCTCCTCCTGCTCAACCGCTCAGCAGACAATCTCCATCCTCATTCCTCTCACCTCTGCTTCAATCTGCTCCGCCTCCTCACGCTCTGCCCTCGCTCGCGCTAGCTTCTCCGCCCTCTCCTCCTCCTTCTTTGCGAGCGCCTGCCGATCCTGCAGGACCTGCTGCAGTTGCTTCTCCATCGCATGTTGACGGTCCTCCAGCTCCACCTGCTCGCCATAAGTTGACCACCGCAAACTTCTCAGCTGGACCTTCTCCTTCTGCACTCTCTCAAAGTCATCCTTGAGCTTCTTCATCTTCTCCTCGTGCTCGCCCTGCCAGTCATCACGTTTAGCGGGCTGCGTCCGCTCCCTTCCCCTCCCCTCCGCTGCAAGCCTCTCCCCTCTTCTCTCCCCTCCCCTTTCCCCCTCCCCTTCCCTCCCCTTCCCTCCCCTCTCCCCTCTCCCCTCTCCCCTCTCCCCTCTCCCCTCTCCTCTCCTCCGCTCACTCACTCCTCTCCCTTCCCTCTTTCCTCCCCTCCCCTCAATGTCCCCCCTCCTCCTCTCCTCCTCTGACCTTCTCTTTCTCCATTCGCTCCTTCCTCTCGGCTTCTCGGGAATACTTTGCATCCAGGGAAGCTTTTTCAGCTTCTAATCTCTGCAAGTTTGTCTTCTGCTCCCGCAGCTTCTCCTCCTCTCTCTGTCGCTCATCCTCCATAGCAGCAATCTGCTCCTGCTGCTCCTTCTCCTGCTCGAGAGTGTGAAAGTGGTCCTCCTCCTCTCCTCAGCCCCCACACTTCCCATCTGTCCATTCTCCTCCCCCTCCACCCCTTCGCCCCCTCCCCATCCTCGTCCCCATCCTCGTCCTCGTCCTCGTCCTCACCTTTCTCCTCCGCTCCTCTGCCACTGCCTGCAGCTCCTGCATCTTCTCTCTGTGCTGGGCGTCAGCTGAGGCGAGCTCTCTCTTCTGCTCCTCAAGTTTCTCATGGACCGTCTGCATGTCACTTGCGATCTGAAAGAAAAATGTCAAACACAGCCAACAGAAATCCTCCAGCTCCTCGCCTGCTGCATCTTCTGCACCTCCTTCTCGGTCCTCTCGATCGCCTCTCGTGACGCCTGGATCGACTTCTCTGCCTGCTCCTTCTCCCTCTCGATGCCCTCCAGCGCTCTCTTGCTCTCCTCCGCCCTCTCCTCCGCATCCTGACGAGCTTCCCGCAGCGACTTCGCGTAGCTCTCAGCGTCCTCGTTCAGCTTCCGCCGCTCCTCGAGGTGCTTTCTCAGCTCTGAGATTTCATCTTCGACGCTGCGTCGTTGAGCGTCCAGCTCCTGCTGCTGCGACCTCAGCTCCTCCTGCTCCGCCAAGGCCATGGCTTTCGCCTTCTCCGCCTCGACGTGCTGCTTCCTGACCTCTGCTGCCTCGGCAGCCAACGCTCTCTCCGTCTCCTCCATCTCAAGGAGCTGCTTCTCAATCTCCTTCCGCTCCTCCTGCAGCCGCTGGTTCTTCGTCTCCAGCTCCTCCTTCCTCGCCGCGAGCTTCGACTGCTCACTCTCCTCCACACCTTCAAGCTCCTCGATCTCCGACCGCAGCGACTGCACGTCTCTCTCCAGCCTCTCCTTCTTCTGACGAGACTCGTGCTTCCTGTTCGACGCCTCGTGCACCTCGTCGCTCAGCTTCCTGCATGCTTCGTCCAGCGCCTCCACCTCCTCCATCAGAGTGTTCAGAGCGCTCTCGAGGTCTTTCCTCGTCTGTGACTTCGCGTCCTTCTCCTCCTCGAACTTCTGCAGCCTTTCCTTCAGCTTCTGCTCCAGATCGTTCAGGTGATCCTCCTCCTCATGCAGACTGCGTATCTCCTTCTCCACCATCTCCCTCCTCTCTGCCCAGCCGTCTTGGTTGGACTTCATCTCGTTCAGCTCCTCCTGCAGCTCCGCCTGCTCAGCACGCAGCAGCTCGTCCGAGATCTTCCACTGCCCGAGCTCATCACGGAGGTCGATGATGTTGGACTTTCGCTCCTCGATCGACTCCTTCACAGACGCCAGCTCAGCCTTCAGCTCTTCCTCGCTCCTCTGGTACACTGGCATCTCTCCTCTAGCCTTCGCCAGGGCACTCTCCATCTCCTCCCGCCGCTTGCCTTCCTCCTTCCTCAGCCTCTCCAGCTCGGCAATCTGCTCGGCTGCCGAGAAGTCCTTGGAGTTGAGGGTACGGCGGAGCGACAGGATCTCAGCCTCTCTCTCCCTCCTCATCGTCTCCTCCTGTCTGTAATCGTCTTTCAGCTGCTTCAGCTGCTCGAGCTGCTGCTCAGCTAGCTTGGACGAGTTCGACTGACGATCCTCGAGGCGGCGGATCTCCTCCTCCAAGACCAGCTGCTCCTTCTGCAGAGGAGCGAGCTTGCTGCGAAGATCGAGAAGGTCCTTGCGGGACCTCTCGAGCTGCTTCTCAAGGTCCACCTGAAACTCATCGTCAGGACATCGTCATCATCATGGTAATCAGCGAGAACATCTGAAGAAAGAACAACAGCGGATGTGAGAACAGCTGATAGTAGTGCTGATGCTATACAACACCTACTGATAGCACAACGACTGATAGCACAAACAGGACAACTACTGACAGCACAACTACTGATACAAACCAACTAATAGAAAAACAACTAATAGAACTACCACAACAGCCAACGTCACCTTGGTTCGATAGTCTCTAGCGTACTCGTCCTGCACACCAGCAAGCTCCCGAGATATCTCATCGGATTGAGATGAGACGTCAGATACTTTCTTCTTCGTCTCCTTCAGCTCCGCACGCTTGTTTTCGATCTCTTTCAACTTCTGATCGAGAAGTTTTTGATGTTGTGACGCCTCCCCAGACTCGACAGAGCTCCATCGCTCCTGCACATAACAGTCATCATCATATCCATCAATCATCACAACATCATGACAACATTTCTTATCATCTTATTCATCGTATCCATCATATTCACCACAATTATATTATTCACTGTAATCAGCAGCATCATTATAATCGTCGTCGTCGTCGTCGTCATCATCATCATCATCATCATCATCACAAGCATAATCAGCAGCACCATCAACCGTCTCACCTCGGCTTCCTTGACCATCTTCTCCAGCTCTTGAATGCGCGTGTCCGCGTCAGCAGCTGCTATCTCCTTCTCCTTCATCCTGCGCTTCAGTTCCTCCTCCCTGCTCGCACAAGATTCCTTGCGCTCCTCCACTTCTCTCTTCGTCTCTTCCAGCAGCTTCTGCAGCTCGCTGCTCCTCTCCTCCAGGTCTCGAGCTCGCATCCTTTCCCTGTCGTAGTCAGCGCGCAGTTTCTGCTCCATCTCCTCCTTCGTGGAGTTGCTGCTCTGCAGAGCGTGGGATTTCTCCAGCAGATCTGCCTGAGCCTGGGCCAACACTCTTGTCATCTCCTCCAGCGCCTTCACGTGCACATCCCGCTTGCTCTCAGCGTCTTTCAGCTGCTGCAAGAGGATCTTCCCTTCCTCCTCTGCCTCCTCCACTGCCTTCTCCAGCACCTCCCGCTGCGATCGGGACGAGTCCGACTGCACCGACAAGTTCTTGAGGCGCATCTCAAGGAAGTGAACCTGCCCGTCTGCTGCCTCTCGCTCCTCGGTCGCCATCTGAAGGGCTCCCAGCAGCTCCTCCTTCCTCCTCAGCAGCTCCTGCAGCATCTCCCTGTTGTCCGACAGGGATGTCTGCGCGGATTCAATCTCGTTTCTCAGCTGGCTGATCTCGCTGACGCGGTTCTGACCCCTGACCTCTCGCTCCTCGAACATCTTCTGCAGCTTTGCCAGCTCCTTCTCCTGCACCGCCTCCCTCTTCTCCAGACCCTCTAACAGCTGCTTTAGACGGTCGATCTCGTTAACCCTCTGCTTCGCTTTCTTCTCCGCTGCCTCCTTCTCCGTCCTGAGCTTCGCTGCTTCCTCCTGCAGGTCCCGCTGCCCATGCTCGATGGACAACCTCTCGTCTCTGAGCCGGTTCATCTCATCCATGAGGTTCTTCTGCTCCGTCCTCCTCCTCTCCACCTGCTCCTGCACCCTCTGCTGCTGCTCCTCCAGCTTCTTCGTCTCGAGATTGAGCTCCTGCTGCATCTTCTGCAGCTCTTCAAGCTTCAAGTCGCGGAACGACTTGGAGTCTGAAAGCTTCTTCCTCGCCTTCGCCAGCTCCTCGTCCACCTCCCCCTGCTCATTCTCCACCCTCTTCAAGCTTCTCTTCGCCTCCTCTAGCGCCGCCTCCGCCTCCTTCAGCGTTGCTCGGTAGTCTTCCTCCATGTCATGGAGTCGAACTTTCTCCTGCAGGCTGGCAACAGCCTTCTCCTTGAGCTCTTTGCACCTGGCATTCGCCTGACTCTCCAGCTTCATCATCCCATCTAGCTCAGCCTGGATCCTCGCGTTCTCCTCCTCGAGCCCTGCAATGTTCTGCTGGATGTCGTCGATGGTTTTCTTCCTCGTGTCGATCCGCGACCTGATGAGCGTCTCCTCGTGCCTCGTCAGCATCTCCTTCCTCTCCACAGCTTTCTCTTCCTGCTGCAAGTAGAGCATCTGGTCTTTCAAGGATACTGAGTCCGACTCCAGAGCCTCCTTGTCCTTCTTCAGCTGCGCGATCCTCTTCAGGTAGTCGTCCTTGCGCGCCTCGACCATCAGCTTCTCAGTCTTCGCCGCCTCCTCCTGCTGTTGCAGCATCTTCTCCGACATCTTCACCTCTGTAAGCTCTGCCTTGGCCTGCTCGAGCTTTGCCTCTGCCGCTGCCTTCACGGCTTCTGCTGCCTCCTTCTCCTTCTCCACCTCCTTCATCTGGGAGTGGATCTCCTTCATCCTGATCTGAGTCTCGCCTTCCATCAAGGATCTCCGGAGATTTTCTACCTCCTGCATCAGCTCCTTCTCCTTCATCCTGCTCGCTTCGATGTCATCCCGCACCTTTGCCACGTTGCCCATCTGTACGGCGACCTGCCGCTCTTGCACTTCAAGGTCGTGCATGGCGGACTGCATCTCGTCCAAGACAGACCTCTCCTCTCTCTCTTTCTCACGCTTCTGAGCCAAGATGCCATCAAGAGCATGTCGCTTCTGGTCGATGGATGATTTCACGCTATCGATCTCCTTCTTCACAATGTCTATCTCTTGCTCGGCCTTCTCAATCTGCTCTTGCTGCTTGTTTCCCTCCACCGCCAACTGCTCCATCTCCTCCCGGAGCTCCTTGTTCTTCTTCTCCCGCAGCTGCTGCGCTCGTCTCATCCTCATAGCAAGGGAGAGCTGCTCTCTCTCCAGCTCTTGCTGCTCATCTCTGCTCTGCTTCAGGCTGTTGATTTCTTCGATCAGGGCCATTCGTCTCTGCATGATCTCTTCACTTTCATTCTTGAAGGCCTCGATCTCATCGGCAACTTGAGACAGCTGCAATTCAGCCTCGGTTTTTCGTTTCAGAAGCTTCTCAAGGTTCTCTTTTTGCTCGAGAATATGTTTTCGCACATCCCATATGATCTCCGAGTACTTGTCCTCCTTGGACTTCATCGCAGTCTTCTGCTCCCACAACTCTTTCAGGATTTTCCGTTGCTCCGCTTCCTTCTCGACCAAACTTTGCAGCTCCCTTCTATAGAGATCGATGTCCTGACGAATCAGAGAGGAAGAGGGAGGGAGAAACAACAATCAGCTCGGGTCCATAGTTGTAGAAGACAACAACCTGCTGGTTTTGTTGGTAGAGACGATGTCTTGCTGTATCTTCTCTGTGGCTCATCTCAAGGCTACTCATCAATCTCTCGGAACCATTCGCATCTTCATCGTAACCAGCGCCTGGAACGGCTGACCGTGGACTCGCAAGCTCTGGGCCCTGCACACCACGTCAAGCACAGCTCACGTCAGAAGACCTCTCCATCACCTGCCGCCTCACAGCGCTCAGCCACCACTTGGCTACCATCATCCCCTTGTCGGACAGCTTCCTCCGCGCAGCCTCTGCCGCCTTCATCTTTCGCTCTTGCTGCCGCAGAAGCCATCTTTCGCGTTTCGTGGCGATGTCTTCAAGATGATTGATCTCTTCCTCCGCCTTCTCTTCCAATGCTCTTCGTTGCGCTTGCGTCGCCATGGTTGACTCGATCATGCGCGTCTAGGTGATGCAGTCCCGTCAGTCCTCCTCCTCTCAAGCACCAACAAGGGTAGACCCTCACCTTATCTTGCAGCTTCGTGCTCGCCCGGCCCTCACGAGTTTGTGTTTGCACCATCGTATCGAAGTCGGAGAATCTGTCCATCTCGACTTTGTCCACTTTTACCTTGACACCGTACTTTGTTCGAATCGCTCCCTTCATATCATCGGCATCCGCGTCTCTCGCCATGCGCGCTTGTTGCAGGTACTGCTTCCCTTGCGCATCCCCTTCACTGTCTTCCGTCCCTTCACTATCGGTCAGGCTGCTGTTTGCCGCATGCGCGCGCATGTCGTAGACTTTCTCCTCAATCTTGGGCGGTCTCTTCATCTCAACCTCAACTGAGGAATACCGTCCCTGCTGCTCCCTCGCATTCCCGTACCCTCCACTGCTCGTTCTCTCAGCCTCGGGGGTCCTGAGGACCGAGCCTCGGGAAAGAGCCCGCGGGAGCTGATCGTATCCTGCATCGTGTCCCGTGCTGCTGTGCGACACTCTCTTCACCTCGGGGTAGGTAGTGCGCGCGATCCGAGGGTCATGGCCAGGAGCGGATCGGCCCCGAGAGTTGAGCTGCATGACGGATTCATCATCATGGTCGGACTCGCTCGCCTCGAAGCTGCTTTCTTCTGAATCGGACAGGTCCTGCCTTGCTGCCAATACTTTCCTGTTCGCCTGAGAGGCAGCTCCCGAACCTCCTCTTGATTGAGTGGCCGCGCCCGAGCGAGGACCTCCAATTCTCGGGAGCATCGCCGAATTGTTTATCCGCTCATCATGGCATGTGAAGTGTCGATCGCCGCTCCTCTTGCTACCATGCTGAGTTTCCAAGACATGCACAAGAGATGTCAAAGAGGGTCAAGCTAGCTGATGCTGACGACCAGTATCGAGGCGGTCGGGCTACAGAAATGGGGAAAGGCAGGATCGATTTGTCTGTGAGTGAGAAACGGCGCACTGAAAGGTCAGCTCAGCAGTTGATGTGAGGAATGGAGGCAGAAGTGGTTGAGGAGCCGAAGAAGCAGCATGTCAACGCTGGGCCCTTTCTCCCCTCCCCTTTCTACTGCCATCTCTCCTCCTGCCCAACGCGCCATGGCGCTACTCCGTTACAAACATAAACGCTTCCGTAACGATCAGGTTTCCCTTTGCCGGACTGTCACCCGGCGTTTCAGTGATCGGACCGTACGGTACCGTGTCGGAGTGCCCGCCGGCGCCGCGGCGGCCCGCACCAGTCCAGGCCCGGGCCCGGACTCCCGTCCAGAACTCAACCATCCGCCGATCCGATTGGCAATGATGATCTGGACAATCAACTAGGGTTTACCTGAGTGCTGGTTAGACTTGCGCCCGGGCCGGCCGCTGCATTACTTTGGCTAGGTACATCAGCCAACTTGACAGCCTGGGTGCAGCAGCCTGGCATAATCTTGGCAAACTCCGCACACTGACGCACTTTATATGCAAACTATCTGACAATCAGGTTCCCGTGTTCAATAACAACGGGAAATGAGTGAAGCTGAAAATTCCAATGGCGGCCAGCGAGGAACTTAGCATCTAACTTGGATCATAAAACTTCTTGTACTTGAGAGCATGCCGCGTCACACAGTTCCCTGCGAGCAAGCAATCAGCCAGTTCCACCATAATTTAGCAAGAGACTACTTCGATCATGGGTCACAAGGTCCACCAGCACTCTGACCTGCAAATGGAACACATGAGCTGCATTAGTGACTGCTCACGGCGACTCATTTCGATGCTGCTGCGATTCGCCTCACCAAGTTTCGAAATTCAGCCTTGAGGCATCCCCAAGGTTGCTGCCATACTTGTCTGCTCCACAGACAGTAGGTAAAGTCGTGGTCGTCTCCGGAAGCATTCTGTTTCAAAAGATCAGGAGCGCAATCATGGCAGTTCCTCCCTCCCGGTGACGTGAAACACTCACATTGATCCTTTTTGAATGAGACCATTGACCAATGAGGTAGGCAAGACTGTATCCGAGAACCTGAATCGACATGAATCCATCATTGATCACAGAGTCGTCGTCATACTTATATTACCAATCTCTTAATCCAGGTCGGAACTCCTTGACCATCCCACTCAGCTCCTAGCGCAGACAAACAGCCGCCAGCCAGGAATCCAAGTGCTGCAGGTAGGATTCAGTGGGCAGACGACGACTGAAGGAAGAAACAATCTTCCATTCCGCCCCATTACCTACTGCATGCATTTGGCGACAAGCTTTCGACCTGTGTGAAGCGGCGAACTCATTGTAGATCAAAATGCCCTTGGCCGAACTGCTAGTTGACCGAGATCCTTTACTTTCACTTGGCATGAGCTGCACAGTCGTAGCGTCATGGATAGAGGACATGCTAGCAAAACTATTACATCTCGAGCCAGCTGTTCTCTCTTGAGCAAAGATATGTTGACAGGACAATGGTGCTTCTCGGGTGGCCGGTGATGTTCACCTGTGTTCGTGAAGACAACTTCAGCTCGATGAAAGGTCATCAGATCGAAACTCACAGAAAACTAGACTACATCTACATGGCATGTTCTGCTCGACGAGGTTGATTCCTTTACCACACGTAGCACATTTCTTGGGTTTTTCTAGCTTTCTTTCCTGCTTCGAGGACGTCTCTATGTCTTCAATCTCCACAGCTCTTTTCAGAATACATGTCAACTGAAGTACAGAGAATGAAGAATTCACACAAACTTTGGGGGTGCTGATTTTTCTATGGTGGCTATGATCAATTCGTTGTTTTCGAACCCGCACTGAGCTAATGTTTTGAAGTCTGGGAAAGACAAAATATAATCAAAAAGAAATCCTTTCAAGCCGGATAAACTCACCGTCTAGAATGACCCCTTTCCGAACAAAGTCACGTATCTTTCCTAGACTTGTAGATTTTTCAACCTTGTTCTTCAAGTGCTCAACGGTATCTGTGTAAAGAGCCTACAACGGGGTAAATGCAGCTGTCTTGTTCGGGCGTGTCTCTTACCTGTACTTTGGCAGTTTCCCCACTCACAGTCTTGATGTTCACAGTAAGTCCCATCCTGTTACTATCTGTCACTATGCGTTTCACCTTCGAACTTGGTCCATCCATGCACCAATGACAACCTTTCTTCTCGCCCCCCCCGCCTCGCCTCTTTCCCTCCTCTCTGACGTGTTTCCTCTCTCCCCCGCTCTTACTAGTTTCTAGCGCCCCTCCTTCTCTCCCCCCTCCTCCTTCCACCTCCTTCCATCCTCCCTCCGTCGTCCCTACGACTCCCCTCCATGTTCTGCCCAAGGGCAAACTGAGTTGACTAAACATTAGGAGGGAGGAGATCGCAATGGTCTGACCCTGAACATGAGCGCGCCGGTGGGGGAGGCATGCGGACCCTCCAGGGTGGTGAAGCCGACGGGGAAGCAACAGCAGCTTGGATGGGCTGTGAAGGAGGAGGACGCGATAGCGATGTATGCTCGTCCGATTCCATGGCCAGGGGAAGGAGAGATGCTCCTGCGGGTCCGTTCGTTCGCGGTGAGTGGTGCAGACTTGGAGCAGGTGAAGGGAAGGTTCGTTGCCCCGAGAGGATGCACCGACATCATCGGCATGGAGGTGTCTGGTGAGATCATGATCGTAGATGAGGAGACCGATGGCATGGTCGAGGGCGGAGCAGTCTGTGCGATGGTCTCAGGCGGAGGTTACGCTGAATTCTGTGTTTGCAAGAAGCAACAGGCGCTGCTGCTCCCTAGAGGATTTGACTGGAATGTCGCTGCTGCTATGCCGCTGGGCCTGTGCGTTGCATGGTCTTGCCTGTTCGAGCTGGCGGAGCTGAAGGAAGGAACGTCGGTCCTCATCCATGGAGGGGCGGGTGGGGTCGGGCACATCATGATCCAGGTTGCAAGAAACTTCGGCATCGAGGTCTTCACGACTTGTCGCTCCAAGCAGAAGGTTGAATTCTGCTTGTCCTTGGGAGCTGACTACGCATGTGAGAGCAACACAGAGGACATCGACAAGATCGTAAGGACGGCAACATGCGGCAAGGGTGTGGATGCTGTGATAGACTGCATAGGAGGAGATACGATCGATCGCAACATTCAGTTGCTGAAACCAGGGGGGAAACTTGTATTCCAAGGCTGCATGGTGGAGGAGGGGAAATTCAATATTCAAAGGTTGATAGAGAAGAAGGTTGAAGTGCTGGGATGCTCCATCCGCAACAGCGAGGAGGAGTTCAAGAACAAGATGTTCAAGGCAATACGAACTAAGGTATGGCCCCTGGTGCTCGATGGGAAGATCAGGCCTCATCTCAGCTCCGTTTACCGCATGTCCGAGGTACAGACAGCCATTGCAAAGATGAGAGAGGAGACGCGGGTTGGCAAGCTGGTCTGCAGCATAGGAGGAGAATTTTTGAAGGCAGCCGACTGATGCTACGTTCGCTCCCCGAGAGCAGGACTGCATCGGAGTTTAGATTCTCACTTCGATCCTCGAGATCAACGTCTGTGGGGTGGAAACCTTCAGCACTCCGGCAATCCTTCCTTGTCATCACCGACGCCTGAGACTATCTCTTCCTCGGAGGAGAGGAGGAGCATGCTCGTGGACTTACCCATTCTGTGTGTCGTTCGAGGACTTAACCATCCTGTGCCTGCCGTGGTCGCTTTCGCGCATGGAACTGCGAAAGGAACTGCGACCCGAAGAGGTCTTGCTAGGGGAACGATGTCGCTTTTATCAAACGGGTTGAAACTGGTTTGATTTGTTTTGAAATATTTGTTCTCTATTTTGAAAAATGTCTTGTCAATAATTGAAATTTAAAAACATCTTATAACTGTTGTGGTCGTGTTCTTTCTTCTCACAGAAAAGGTCACACGACCACCCCTACCCTCCATTATTCTATCACCCTACCCTTGGCATACTAGCTCAAGGTCAAAATCGATTTACTTGTTGTACCCCCCACCCTATTTTCTACACTTTGAATATGATTACGAAGGGGTTGAGGTCACACCCCTACCCTACGAATTGGCCCCCTGCACAGATATCCCCTTACCCACCCTTTTTTTTCGTCTGCCTACTACCCCTCCTGATCTGGCAGAACTACCCCACCAGCAGAACGTATCTCACAACTACCCCTGCTCAGCTTCTTGAAGCATGGCAGGCCGCGCGCTCTCGAAGTTTGTGGCAGCACATGGCGGGCGTTCGGGAGGGAGACAAGAATGGGCGGCAAGCTGAAGCAGGAGACGACATCCTCCTCCCCGACCTCCCCCTCCTGGAGTCCGTGGTTGCTGCACAGGGGCTCACACTTTCTCGTTGCTTCATTCTGAAATTTTACCCTCTCTTCCCCCTCCCCCTCGATCTCTTCCTTCCTCCCTCCCTTCTCTCTGCAAGATGCCCAACGTCGACCACCGTCTTGTGTGAGAGGATCGTTGGTCTGTGCCTCGCCTGGCATGCTGAATGATCTTCTGCACTGACCCATCAGCCCCTTGAAAGCAGAAAGCGCTTCACATGGATTCAACGGCGGACTTTTCACTGGTTGCAGTGGATGATGTCGATTCGGATCCCACTCTTGCTGTCAACGAACATCCTGAAAGCGTCCCCCAAGAAACTGCTCCACAGGAACCCCCAGAAACAGGTCCAAGGGATACCCCAGAAACTTGTCCAAAGCCTACCGTGTTTGGACGAAAACGGCATAGCAAAGGTCCAAAAAGGAACAGGAAACGCTTGAGGTTTAATGAGGAGCCACTTTTTGGCAGAGATACTGGATACATTTGTAGTCATTGCCATGGTATCTTCTGGGGACCCTTAATCCGTGAAAATTTAGGTGTTTGGAAGTTTTGTCCAGCTTGTGGGTCGGCCTTCAGCGAGGGGAGCCAAGTATCGTATTCAGAGATCGCTATACTTCCAGAAGAAGCTCTTTCAGAGAGAATGGATCAATTTGAAGTGGTTGTTACGGGCGCCAATGAAACGGAAAATCAACTCTTGCGAAAGTTGCAGAAGAAATACAACAATTCGAGGTTTTGCGATGTATGTGGGCATGCTGGAGTTGACGTCCATTGTTCTGAGTGTCCATCTAGCTTTCATAAGAGCTGCATGGGTATTCTTGCAAATTTTCCTCTTTCCCATCGCTGGACATGCAATGCTTGTATACATCACGCCCATGAAAAATTGGAAAAACATGTGCTGGTTGTAAGTCAAACATGTAGAGGTCCATGGAAGCTGCCAGAACAGGCGTTGCAGTGCTGCTCGTGTGGATATCATGAGATCGAGTCGACCACCTGCGATTCGTGTTGTCGGTCATTCTGTTTTGCGTGTATGTGCCTCAGTAATGCGACGGTTCCACCTGACTTTTGGCATTGTCCCGAGTGCATTGGGCAAGAGCGGTACGATGAGATGTTGAAAGAGAATATTGCTAAGTCTAGAGAACGGCTAGAAGGCAATGATATTTCCTCGAAAGGACAAGACTGCTTTTCTCAACTTGTGTTTGACTTGCTTTGTGCGTGCGCATGGGAGGAATGGTACAGAAATATTGAACCACTAGTGCGACATGTATTGAATCAATTGGATAATGGTGAGGTTCCTGTCATTATGCCCTTTCATGCGTTGCATTACACCTCTTCTGGAGTAAGCTTTGACAAGGGTACGATTCGACGGATAGCGGAGGCATATGCGAAAGATGCGAAGGAAAAAGCTTTGAAACTCATCAAGCAAAAACCGAACAAAGAAGATGACGATGAATACCATGCATGGAGGGATGAAAAGATAATCTTGAATCCTTCCGAAAATGGCATTCCGCGTCTAAGAATAGGTTATATCAGCTCAGATTTTGTGGACCATCCAACAGCAGACTTGATCCAAAGCGCTCTCTTGCTGCATGACGACTCTAAATTTGAAATTTTCTGTTACTCCATCACACGAGATGATGATAATTCGCATTACCGAAAAACAATTGCTCAAGAAATTGAGCATTTTCGTAATTTTTCTCAACGAGACAACGACAAGAAATGTGCAGAGGCGATTGCTGAAGATGGAATACACATCCTGGTCAATTTGAATGGGCATACTGCTGGGGACCGTAATGGAATCAGCGCGCTTCGCCCTGCACCCGTGCAGCTTGTTTACTTAGCTTATCCAGGCACAATGGGGGCAGATTACATCGATTTCAACGTCGCCGATCGAACTGTATGCCCAGAGAAGCACCGGGAATTCTATACTGAACGAATTCTACATATGCCTTACTGTTATCAGACAAACTCCTTCCGTCACCTTTATCCAGAAATTTTAGATCAAAAGAATCTTCCTACCAGGGACGATCATCAACTCCCAGATCATCCAACAGTTGTATTTTGTAACTTTTGCAGACTTGGTAGGATTACTGCAGACTTGTTTCAAATCTGGATGAATATTCTTCGTAGAGTGCCGAACAGTGTAATTTGGTTATACAAGCATCCGAAGGCAGCTGTGCCAAGGCTACAACTACAAGCGAAACGATCAGGAATACCCCCAGAACGCCTTGTGTTTGGACCACCCTGTAGCCCGAAGATCGAACATCTCAAACGAGTCACGCTGGCCGACCTCTGCTTGGATACCATTGTTTACAACGGACATACAACAGCTAGTGATATGCTGTGGGCTGGAGTTCCCTTCGTGACTGTCAGTGGCGATAACTGGCCTTCGCTTGTGGCTACATGTATCGCAAAGTCTGTCGGAATGCCTGAAATGGCAGTATCGAATCTAGCGGAGTATGAAGAATTGGCGGTAAAACTTGGAAACGATCCGGTGATGTTGAGAGAATGGAAGACGAAACTGCAAGCTAACCGATTAAGCGCTCCACTATTCGATCCAGAAAGGTGGATAAGAAGCTTTGAATCAGGTTTGGAGAAAGTATGGAGGCTATATGAACAGAAGATTCAGTTTCCAATGGATTTAGAGTGTGATGACTTCGGAGCTTCAGAAGCAGCACAGAAAGGTGTTGTTGGGAATATCCGAGGAATCGAGAACTTTGAGCAACGGAAGCACTTTGCATTTCGTTGTGACAACTCGAAACTTGCTCTTGATCTTGGATTGAAAAAGAAGAGGTCGCAATCATTTGCTTTCAACAGGAAAAGAAAAGAATTGCAAGAATTGAAGCGGTTACGTCCTTTTTCGAAGAACATCAGAGAAAATTCTGTGATGATTTCTAAGAGGACAAAGGCTGCAAACAGCATGACGAAGCTGGATAGATTTTCGAAATTGAAGAAACATCGAGAGCACTTGTTGTTGTCTGAGAAGAGCAAGCTTCAAGGGGACTCACAGAAGCAAGATCGCCAAGATTATGGTGGTGATCATGCAGACTTTGAATTTCTGGAAGTAGACAACGATGTTGATTTCAGTCTGACCAGCCATGAACATGTCAAATCAGAGGACAAAGTGTTGAACCCTAACGTTGATTCACAGACTCCAATTGCAGTTGCTGGTTCGTCCGAGGCTGAGAAATCACAACCAAATTTGTCATCACAGCAAGAAAACGTCTCCACAGAAAAGTGTAGTCAGGAGAGCATAGCAGACGAAAAGAAACTGGAGAATGATACTGGACCAATACCGCAATCTTCAGTCACAAAAGAGGATACACCCGCAAGCTCTGGTCAGGAAGCATTGACTTTGGAGGTGAAATCAAATAATTCTAGCTTGATAGAGACGGTAGCAGAAGTGCAATTGACGTTGAACGGACTGGAAAACTCGCATGCTCTGCCGGCCATTAAGAAAGATGACGTTTCTACAGCTGTGATGAACCATGCAGTGAAGACTGAAAGTGGGAATGATGCTCAGACAACGTTTGCCATTATGAACTCCAGTGAACTTGCAAAGGACCAAGGAGAGGTCGGTGTGATCATTCAACACACAGAATTGAATCCTCTTAGCGCTCAAGGAAATGAATTCGGAGGAATTTGCACTACAAACCGAAGTCAAGCCAACAACAAGAAGAAAGGGAGAAAGAAGGGACAAGGTCCTCGAGCCGTCGAATTCGGAACTTCCCCCCAAAGTGTGATGCCTCCTCAGAATAATGGACATGCACGGGCATCTGGCGTAGCAATTAACCCGAGCGATGTTTCAATGGCTGTGTCGACCGAGAGGGGGAAGGACCTGGAGAAACTGCACAGCAATGTGGAGGCCATGACGAGGTTTCTGAGCCAAGGTGAGAGTCAGCAGCAAAGACAGTACTTGGGAATGGAGAAGGGAGCACCGACAGTCCTTCAGTCGAATGTGCCTTCTACAACCATTGCAAAGCCACATGAATTGAGCTTATCGGTTGTTCCCAGCTCGAATGGTCCAGTCAGAAACGACTTGAATATGATCTCGAATGCTCAGCCCGTCTCTAATGTCTCTGGATCGATGGCGCATGTCAGTTTGGGCAATCAGCTTCCAACCCTTCTACCTTTGAGCAGAACATCACCGCTGCTGGCGAGCTCCGTATATAAAGGGGACAAGAAGGATGGAAAAGCTCAACATCTTACACTCAATCAGGGGCTGAACACTGTTGTTGCTAGTCCTCACGAATTGGTTGCTTCGCAATTCTCCAATGGTCATTCTCAGGTGCCAGGCCTGCTGAAGAACCCGCCCGGTGTGAATTTGAGCCAAGGAAGACAAGGGCCGAAGAAAGGCCGGAAGTCTGGAGGAAGCAAAGGGGCAAGTGCTGATCGACCTGCCGTCACTGCAGGGTTTCCTTGCCATCCCCAGGCACCGGAGGCTTACGTTGTAGATCTGATGGCGACGAAGAGAATTCAAAAGCAAGGTCAAGGAAGCAACGGCTCGGACAATGCTCCTCTGATTTACCCCAATGGCATGGCGAACCCTCACCCAACAGTCATCAAGCATTCTCCGAACGCAGTGGTTGGCCACCCGCTCGCTGCCAATCATTGCACAGTCAAGGACAGTGTGAATGGTCGGAATGCAGGAATGACGATGTCGCTCGTTGCTCCAGCCAGCCCCGGAGTGTCAACGTCAGGGAGTCGGCACGACTCTATCAACTCTTCAAATGGCTCGCAGGAAGCTGATAGCGTTACCAGCATCCTCGTTCCCGTCGGAATCCCCCGCACGGTCTTGCCGCCTCCCCTGCCCAAGGAAGTCACCAGGAAGTGCTCCCAAAGTTACCAGAGCGTCCCTGGGAACCAAGTCAACATCAGCGAGATGCTGACGTTCATGATCAGGAAGATCGTCATGGTCGAGTTGGAATCTCATAAGCAGAAGAGCAGTGCTAACGACTCCTTGCAGCGGCACCTTCAGCGTGTGGAGGTCGAGGCGGTCAATAACCTGAGGGCGCTTATGGAAATCCTTCCTCCCTACGAGCAGAGGCTGCAGCATGGCAAGTTCGAAGACGTGCATTACAATCAGGTCCTGACACACGTACGGGGGATATCACAGGAGATTGCTCCTCAGTGCATCTGGTTGAGCAAGGAGATCGACATGGACGATGATCTATGACATTTCGGCGCTGGCTCCATGCATGGTCATAGTTTATTTATAGCAAGACTCGGTTAGACAGGATTGCATACTTGTACATATGTTATGTTTGAAGGAAATTTCATCCCTCGTGGTGCTCGTCGGGCTTGTAGTTGTCATCGTGATGCTCTGATGCCCCTTGCTCGCGCTGGCCTTCACTGTATCCTCCATTTTCAGGAGCAGGAGGGTCCCTGTCATGGGACTCCTGCTCCTCTCCATGCTCTCTGTCTCTAGTCTCCTCTTCCTCTCTCCTATCTTCTCCATCTCGGTCGTCCTCTCTCCATCTCCCCTCTCCACCGGGCCCTTCCACATCTCGCCAAGCTCTCGCCTCAGCCTCTTCGTGCGTCCTCCATCTTTCCCCTCTGCCTGGGCTGTCATCTCGATCCGGCCCATCGGGTCCACGATAAGCATCTTCGTCCTCACGAGCTCTCCGATCTACGGAGCGGGAGAAAGGTTCTGTGCTGCCGGGTCGAGGAGGAGGAGGAAACTCGTCCCGATTGTCTCTTGGCCCGCCTTCGTCAACAGAATCAAGCCTCGGGCGCTTGTAGCTCTCAGGATGGCGAGGTTGGCGATTCCTCCTCCTCATTTCCCCCGAGCTCTTCCTATTCATTCTTGCCAGCGACTCGTCAGTACCACGGCAGCACATCAACGGGCAGCTCACTGTGCGTAGCAGATGCTGAGGACTCGCCCGTCGAGTCTCGTTCCGTCGTAGCTCCTCAGAGCCGCCTGCACAGCCTCCGTGAGCTCAACAGGCTGACAGGCATCACCAGTGACCTTGCAGTCCAGATAATTCTCAAACTCCACGAAGGCAAAACCCCTTGGGATGCCTTTGTAATAGGAACGAGGGATGTAAACGTCTAGAATCCTCCCAAACCTGTTGAAGACCTGATGGGAGAGTCAGCTGTGTTCTCACGTCTTTCTGCAAACTAGTCTGCCTGTCTAAGCGTTTCCGCTGTAGTTGAGCGAGAGAGATTGCGAATCAGCAGACTGACGGGTTCGCCGGCCCTTCACCAACATCACATAGTGCAGCTGAAAATTCCTCTCGACCCCCACCTGGGATCAGGGTAGCGACGATCCTTGGGGATGCTGGGAGTGCGATCTCTTGACCTGCTCGAGCTCGTCAACCCTGCGATCAAGCAAATATCGCTTCCACCAGTAGGCATCCCTCTCATACGGTGGCTGGTCGACGGCTCTGCCTCGCCCATAGCTTCGATAGCGATCTCGATCGGCTGGGTCTCGGTCGCGGGGATCGCGCTCTCTACCTCGGCTGAACCTGGGCGGAGACAAGGGTCGATCGTACCTGAAGGCTATCAGGACACTCGTGGCCACCATGTGCCCCAAGGGATCTACCGGGATCGCTGGTCATACGGGGAAGGAGGCCCTCGTGCGTCAAACCGTCCTGACCGCCTCCTTTGACTAGGTCAGGGGGTTCGTTTGTCATGAGACTACTTCGAGCCTCACCTCTCCTCATAGTCATATCCTCGTGGAAGGTAAGGAACAGGCCTAGCCGCCCTGTCCAGATCTCGAGCCTCCTGCCGGCCCCCAGGAGGTTCGTTTTCCTTCTCTGGCCTTCTCGAATCTTCGTAGTCATCGAACGGTGGTCTGAGGCAGGATGTGAGTTTCGAGCTGAGAAGTCGCTCCTGACCCTCTCACCTCGTCGGGGCTCTCCGATCGAACTCAGGATCCTGTGCCCTCTCGTACTCCCTGTGAAGAATGCCTTCTCGAAAACTTCGATCCCGAGGATCGCGGTGATCGGCTGGTCGACCTTCATGATACCTGTCCTCCTGTGGAGGAGGAGGGATGCCTCCATCATCGTTTCTATCATCGTCCTGCTCACACGAGCGTCATTCACGCTACTACATAAGCTCCGTTGCTCACTTGAAAGCCTCCCCCGTAGCCTCTGTCACGCCCGCCAGCTCTCCTTCTGCTCATCGCGTCAGGATAGGAAGGGATCGTCGAGTGACACCTGTAGCCTCCGGATCGGCTGCCCCTCCGGCGATCGGCCCAGTCTCCTTCGGGAGGATACTCATCCACATTTCGCCATGAGTCTGCATGATCTGGATGCCGCGCGTCCTCTATGTCGCGGTCGTCCCTGTAGCCTCCTCGGCCCGTGTTGGGACGGAAGTCGCCTTCTTCGCTAGGAGGAGGATAGTCATCGATAGGAGGACGAGGAGGTTCATCTTCATTCTCGCCTCCCTCAGCGTTTGATCCTCCTCTTAACCTCACAGTAGAGAGCATCCTATCCAGCAACTCTGTCGAGTGCAGCGCGGTTCCAAAGGAGCCCAAGACGCCCAGTTTCTCCCTGCTGCCGGGAACGGCAGCCTTTCTGAGACCCTTGGAACTTGAAGGCAAGCAATACCCGTCTGAGTAGAAGAAATTCGTGCTAGTGGAAGGAAAGACATGGCTGGTGACGGAGCAAAGAACCAGACAAACACAGAGGCCGCGCATGCGGCTCGAGGAGACTATCATGGTATCGATCCAGGATGGTCTCTAGCTCTGCATCTCCTCCGGAACAAGTCTCGACCTGCAGGGAAAGAGCAGGAAGCGAATCAGAAGGGCTGGAAGAGGAAATCTAACGGGGACTGGAAAGATGAAGAAAGATTCTCCCGATGCGCAAGATACGACCATACATGTAAACACCTTCCTCTCACTCCCTGCTCCCCCAAACAGCCCGGAAAATACTACATCTCATCTCTGCTCATAGTTGATCTTCGATTCTCATCATTTTGCTATCGTTCCCCTTCATTGTCGCTTCAAACTTACAAGCAGGGCCATGCTTCCCACACACAGAATCCTGCTCCTGCCTTGAAACGGATCTCAAGGTATCTCCCACTGCATGAGATGCTCCAACACTCAACTCAACTCCTCCACCTCCTTTACCGTCTTCCCCAACATGATCGCCCCCTACTCCCTCCTCCCTCCTCCCTCCTCCCTCACCCCTCCCTCCCCCTCTTCTTCCGCATAGTGCGATCCGCCGCGATTCTTTTACTCAACTCGGTACGTAACCCCACCCCAATTATTCCTTGTTTTACCACCCCTGCCATGAATACATTGTCGCCCCCGTGC
>NW_005434650.1:620184-658388 GCF_000315625.1 Guillardia theta CCMP2712 | reverse complement strand
ACCCACCAACCTTCCCTCCCCTCCCCCCCTCCCCCCTCCCCTCCCCTCCCTCCCTCCCTCCCTCCTTCCCCTCCCCTCCCTTCCCCTCCCCTCCCTTCCCCTCCCCTCTCCCCCTCCCCTCCCACTCCCTCCCTCGCCTTAGTTCCCTCATTCCTCCCCTCCTCACTGACGAATGTGTTCACCCTTCCAATTTGCAAGAGTGCTGATCCTGATCTTGACGTTTTCACTCGCTCCCTGTTTGAACGAGCCATGCAAGGAGAGCGACACTAAGGATATGCTGCTTCAGCCTGGGCTGCTTCCTGCCGGTCAGTTGAAGCCCTTCATTTCTCGCGCACTGTGCGTTGTTTGAGCATACTCCTGCGGAGATTCCAACGAGAACTGTCAACTCAGCAGAAGACGATCGTCTACACACATCTTGCACTCTCTCACTTCCAACTTGGACATGTCGATGAAGCTGAACAAACGATCTTGCAGCGAGAGGAGGCAGGGTTGGAGCTAAGCACGGATGACCAGATGCTAAAATGCGCCATCGCTGAGCGAAAGAGCGATTGGGAGCAAGCAGTGAGGTGCTATGAAGAAGCTCTCAAGGAGCATCGAACAGCTGCACTTCCTTTCCTAGCGCAGGCTTACTCCATGCTGGAGAGGTATGAAGACGCCGCGAGATACTACAAGGCAGCGCTTGCCGAGGGGCCACAGAACGCGCAGGTCTGGGTCAAGTATGCTCTCGTCTTGCGAAAGTTGAACAGGTACAAGGAAGCGCTCAATATCTACAAGGAGCTGATGGAGCAGCAGAAGGAAGACATGTCCCTGCTGCTCGCATACGCGAGGACCCTGTTGGAGGCGAGGAAACTTGAGGGCGCCGAGAAGTCATTCAAGAAGGTGCTCACCCTGTGCGGGGCGCATAAGCTTCCATCATCTCAACCCCAAGTTTCTGCTGGAAGGAGCCAGGTCTGCCAACGTGCAGTGATATGCGACGCTTTCCTTGGGATGGGCAAAACGCTCAGGGAGGGCAAGAAGCTGAAGAAAGCGAGAAAGTGGCTTCAAACTGGAATCGCAAGCTGCTCATCCATGCCCTCCCCTTCCGACGAATCATCATCATCATCATCATCATCATCATCATCATCAGCAGCAGCAGCAGCAGCAGCAGGTCATACTTCAGCGTTCCTGCACGAGGACCTCGGTATCGTCCTCCTGGACATTGAGAACTTCGTCGAAGCTCGCGAACACTTGCACAAGGCCCTCAAGATGCACAGGTGGGGCGCAGTGGTTGACCCGCACAGAGCTCAGATCCTCGGGGCCCTCGGACGAGCTGAGAAGGAGCTGGGAAACTTCCCTGCAGCAGGAAGGTACTACAGGGAGGCTCTCGAGCTCGGGAGTTTCCCAGGTGGAGAGCAGCTGCTGTCAAACGCGTTCGCGTCCGTCCTGCTCCGACTGCGGGAATTATGCAAGTGGGAAGAATTTGAGGAGCTTTTCGAGTGGATGATGAAGGTACTGATACCTCACCAGCTCCAACCCCAGCAGGAGGGCAGGAAGACCAGGTGGTGGGGGAACCTCTCTTCTCTCACCCCGTGGGAGGCGCAGGTGTACGACGTGAACCCAAGAGTCCAGCTGGAGGTGAGCAGGAATCACGCGGACCATGTTGCGAGGAGCTGCCGCCTGCTGCTACCTGAGCTCGTCGTGACGCTGAGCAAGCGGCAAGATCGGCGAATCACGATAGGATACATGTCCAGCGACTTCGGAGCTCACACTGTTTGTCAAAGCATGCAGACGCTTCTGGCCAGCCACAGCACAAGAAAGTTCCACATCGTCGCAATCATGACGACAAAGAGCGATGGGAGTCAGTGCAGGAGGAGGGTGGAAGCTGCTGTCGAGAACGTCATCCACGGCGTCGAACCAGTAACTGGCCGTAGCTCCTCCTCCCAAGAGCTGGCTGAAAGCATCTCCTCCGCACAGATCATGGTGACGAGAAGCTTGCTTTCCCCCTCTGCCTCTGTTCCTCTCCCCTCCTGCTTCCTAGAATCTGAAATTCAGTCCTGCAGATCTTGCTCGACCTCAACGGCCACACGAAGGGAGCACGAGCAGACGTCCTTGCTCTGCGTCCAGCTCCTCTCCAGCTGCTGTTCAGGAGCTACGCGGGGACCTCGGGAGCCTGTTGGATCGACTTGTACCTGTCGGACAAGGTTGTTGTCCCACCAGAACACTCGATGATGATGTCGGAGAAGCTTGTCGTTCTCCCCCACACCTTCTTGGCGACCGATCATGCTCATATGTTCCCTCATCCCCCTCTTGGAAACCCCGAGAAGGTCCCTCGTCGCGTCCGGCAGGCCAGGGTGCTGAACTTGCTGGCAGTTTGAGCAGCAGCCGCGGGAGGAAGCCGAGGAGGAAGGGATCAATACGTCGACTTGTGGCCATCGCCCCATTCTCGCGTCTTTTAACAGGATGCTGAAGATCGACAGGTGAGGAGGTAGGTTGTGCTCGTGGTGTCTGACGACTCTGTGGAGGTCAACCTGGTCGCTGTGGATGAGAGCTCTTCTGTCGGACGACGACTCGGCTCTCTGGTTGTTGAAGCATGGTAAGGCAAATCCATATGAAAACGACAAGATACATGTCGTATAGAGCCATTCTCTCAAAGTTCACTTCTCTCGTATCATTTTGAGACGACAGCAGAATCCATTGTTGAAACCAGGCTGTACGTGCATCTGATCTGATCAAATCTTGCAGGAAACAACGCGGATGTTGCTGCAGGACATCTCAGATCACAAGCACATTCGATAAACATCTCTTCTCAACGACTGAAATTCACTGAATTGAGCGAAGAATCCGAGCACATCAGCCTCAAGGTCTTGCTGTTATCCCTCTTCCTCCTCATCATTCCTTCCCGCATCCTTCTTCCTCCTCCTCCTGCCCCTTGTTTTCAACTCACGACTCATTCCTCCCAGTCTCGCGCTTGGATACATCTCGACACGCTCCGCTACGGGGCTCATGGCACAGCAGCGGACGCTCTCTGGGCGGGGGTTCCAACTCTTACGCTGCCCGGAGAACGACTTTGTGATCGAGTTGGTATTCTCCTCTCCTCCCTCGCAAGCTCTTGCTCCCTTCCATCTTCCATCCTCATCTAATACCCTACTACCCATACTCCTGCTCTCACTCCCTCCTCCTCCTCCTCCTCTTCCCTCCCTACTCCTCCTCCTTCCTCCTTCCTCCTTCCTCCTTCTCCTCCTCCTCCATCCTCAATCCTCCTTCCCCCAACTCTGCCTCCCTCCTCCCTCCTCCTCGTTCTTCTGGCATCCAAATTCACTTCACTCCCACTTTGACCGGTGTGCATGTTCTAGGATCAAGTCTCAACGAGGATCTCGGCATCTCTCATCTCACCGCTAGGAACGAGGAGGACTTCCTCATGATCGCTCGGCGCCTGCTGCAGCCCAGCTGTGAAGCAGGCGCATCTTGCAAGTGCCCCCCGTTCCCCCGCTACAAGAAGCTGGCAGAGGTGAGGAGGAGGCTGCAGGCAACTCGGAGCAGCAGGTGAGGAGACGGGCGTCTTTGCGATGGCTGACTGAGAAGGAGCAGTTTCCTGTTCCGACCAGAGGTCTGGGTGCGCTCGTGGGAGAGGGCAGCTCAACTGCTATGGAGACTTTTTTCCTCCTCCTCCTCCTCCTCCTCCTCCTCCTCCTCCTCTTCTGTGAAGCACAACATCATCGTGATATGAGCAGAAATGATATCGATGCTTTTAGCACTTTCAGAGAAGGAAGAGAGATGCGCAAAGAAGAAACAAGCAGGGCAAGTGGATGTTGGAGGCTTAGGGCAAGCGAACGAAAGCAGATAAGTTCAATATGCTGCAAATGGAAAAAATGTTAAGATGAGCAGGAAAATAGCGAGGGAGGGGTTGAGAAAGAGCCCAAGGGGAGGGTGGGAGAGGGAGGGGGCACGAGAGGTTAAGAGATTCGACAAATGAAATCCTTCAGAAGCACCAGAGGGCGTCGTCCTTTGATGCGTCCAGTTGCTCTAGATCAACATGCTCGACAGCTGCGACAGGCGAGAAAAACAGCAGCCATCTCCACCTCCCCTATGGTCACTCCGTTCTCAGCCTGATTAACCTGCTCCTGCTCCTGCTCCCGCTGATTCTGTCCGGCCGGCTCCACGTACTTCCTTGGGTGAGTGAACGTGGTCCTTTGGCCTTCCCCTGCAGCCCCCAGCAGCACTCGGTGAACATGGACAGGCGAGCTTAACGACTTCTCGTCAATCTTTGCCTCCTCCTTGGACCCTTGGATGGCATCTTTGACCGACTTCAGAGCCTCCTCGAGCTTCTTGTTGCTCTGCGACAGCAGTTCCTCTAGCTCTGCCGCCTTGGCACGAACCCTTGACGCCTCCGCCTCCAGCTCGACTCTCCTCTTGTCCTGCAGCCCCAGCTCACTCTTCACCTGCTCCAACTCGCGATCGCGGCTCTGCCGCATGCGCACGCACTCTGCTTCAGCGTCTAACACCTTCTTCCGCAGCCCCTCGATCTCGAGCGAAAGAGCTTTCACCTGCTGCTCCTGCTCCTCTGCCCTCGGACCAACTCGTCCCCTCTGCTCCTTTCCAACTGAGTGACCCCCCATGTGCGACTCGCTGGAACCGTTCAACTCAGAGTTGGCAGCCTTGCTCGAGCTGAGCAGGGAGTTTTCCTGCTTCAACCCCTTGTTCTGCTCCTCGAGGTCAGCGATCCTTCGGTTCTTGTTCTCGATCTCTTCCTTCTGCAAGGCCGCACGACCGTCAGCAAGGGATTGTCCGACCGAGAGCATCCTCGCTCACCTGGCGATCAACGACCTTGGCCGACTTCATTCGCTCCTCCTTCAACTTCTCCTCGTTCCTCTCAAGCTCTTGAATCTTCGACGTGAGCTCCGCCACCTTCGCTCTTTCACTCTCCGTCGCGCCGTTGGAGGCAGCGCAATGCAGCGGGTCAGACGGCTTGTTCACACGGTCCGACGACGAAGTTCGTCCCACATCAGCGGTCAGCGGTGAAGACAGAACCTTCAAGGTAGGCATCTGCAGACAACTGTCAAACTCTTGTCAACCAGGATGACGCTCATTGGACCTGAGCGCAACTGGACTCAATCATGTTCAGAACACTCTGACAAGACATTGAAATCTCATTCAAATGTCTCCTCCTTTCCTCTTTGCTCAGTTGCTTATCGTTGGATATGACAAGGCCTCCCAGGATCGGCGATATCAACATCAACAGGCAGGAAAAGAGGCCAAGATTGAAGTCGTTGTCTTCCAGGAGCCTTGCGGATAAATAGATGTTGGCAATGAAGGCATACCCTGCAAGCATCACGTACAGCCTGTCCTCCATACACACAATCCCGTGCAAGTTTGAAGCAAATTTTCTAGCATTTTGCAAGTGATCGTAGATCTTTTGATCCGCTTCCGCCTTATGTTTGACCAGAAAGTTGCCAAAGACATGAAGGACTAGGTCGACTTGCTCCTCACCTACGGAAGGGACCTTGATGCCCTTGGGCAAGAACAGCAACGGGAGGAGCACAGCAACCAGGCAAGCTACGAAGAACGTCAACATCAGCTGACCGTAGATCTCCAAGAAGATGAACGACAGGTCGAGCCCCACGCACAGCACCACCATGCTGACAAGACCCCACTTCACCGAGTCGTGCAGCTCACTGATCTTGTCGTGCGTTAGGAAGTACAGCTCCCAACAGCACGAGCCTGACACAGAAACAAGGTTTGACACCACGGACATCGTCCCGAACAGCACTCCAAAGTCCGGGTACTCCAGGACCACGAACATGGACGCGAACACGGCGAGGACGACGCTGGCCGAGCCTGACATGCCGACAGCGGTTTGCAGCCATCCGGTGTGAAGGAAAGAGTTCTGAAGCGACTGGATGAGGACGAAATAGGTCAGCCAAGCAACAGCCAGGACTGTGCAGCTGCTGCTGACAACGTCGTCCTTCTCATCTGCATCAACGATTCAATCACAACAAGTTCTATAGAGGTTATACAATTACAACAAGTTCTATTCAGGTTATACAATTAAAACAAGTTCTATTCAGGTTATACAATTACAACAAGTTCTAATCAGGTTATACAATTACAACAAGTTCTGTAGAGATTATATAATAAGTTCGGTCAAGGGCATAGAAACGTTCTGTGGAAGGTATATGATACAACAGGTGCAGTAGGGAGCGTGCAACAAATTCAATGGAGAAAAAGAAATGAGGCTCGAAGCATACCTGCAAGGACCAATACCGACGTCATGACCATCCCATGACAAGCGAGGAAACAAAGGATTAAATAATTCACACTGCTTTTGTCAAGAGCCAGATGCTTCATCAGCATCGTAATGAATTCATTTTCCACTGCCTTCTCCTCGTCTTTTCCCCCCATGTTTATTTGTTTCCACCCACTTGTACTACAATCGAACCGCCTGTACAGATTTCCAGTCACTTCAAGAAACAATCGACTCCTATCCTTGCTTGTGTCACAATCTAACCATGAAACTTGTTGCTCATCTGTAGTATCTATGTACCTGCTCAATCTGAACAATGAATCTCTTTGGAACCCTGACTTCACTCCAATCCTGACACATTTCATGCATCGTTAAACCTTATCGGAGGATTAATTCCGCAGGATCGCAATCGCCTTGCTACGACAAACGTTTTCGAGTCATCATTGATGTTGTCCTCTCTTTCGTGTCACCTCCTCGCCACCTCCTCAGCACCTTCTTGCAACCCTCACGTGCCCGCGCCACTAGTCCTATGCTGTCCTCTCTGAAATCAACAACATGCCCTCGGTCCTTTCAGGTTATTACCAGCACCTCTTCCTCCTCCTCCTCCTCCTCCTTCAGCTCTCGCATGCTGCTTCCCCTCCTTCTCTCCTCCTCGTCGCAACCATTCCACCCCATCCCTCGTGATTTGTCGCCATCGCAGTTTCCCTTCGATGCATTCCCCAAACACCACGATTCTGCTGGACCCCTACCCCCCTTTTTTTCAATCTGCCCCACCTTATGCATATGGACCCCTACCTTGGACTGCCAACTATATTCATTGACACCCGTCCATGTTATAACTCACCCCCAAATTCAGTACCCCTACCCCTTATCCTTGTACCCCCACCCACCCTCTTTTGTATGTGAAAGGCAGTGATTCCTCAGGCACATTTCATCCAACCACCCCACCCCACCCCTTGAAAGACCGAACTTGAACTCCGAGAATACCCGGTGACCCCTGGAGGGTACCCCTACCCCCTTGATATTAGAGTGATTTACCATCAATCCCTTGGGAGCAACCCTACCCCTCATCCGTCCACCACCGGTACTTCCTCGGCACACCACCCGGAACGACCCTCCACAGCCGAGAAACTTACGCCGACCCGGCCGGGCCCAGGAGCCCCACAACGGTGATCCGAACTTCGGAACTAGCCAGGCTTCAGTGACTCTGTGATCGGACTGACTCGACCGGACACTGTGTCATTTGGTCCAGCCCACAGGCCTTCCGTCAGCCAGTCCCTTTACTCAAAGTTAAGTCCCTTTACTCAAAGTTAAGTTAGAAATCACTGTCCTTCAATCGTATGATTTTACTCAAAGTACGAGAAACGTTTGATTTTACTCAAAGTTAAGTCAATTCCTGTCCTAACTTGGAGTTGCGGCCATTACTGAGTCCGAGCGGCCACACGGTGCCAGGCCGGGCCCGCCCGCCGGCCGCCGCCGAAGTTTTGGCAGTCCGACTCAGTACGGTGACGGTGTGACCGGCGGCCCGCCGGGCCGGACCTGCCGACGGTGATGAGTAAACTGATGGGCTCGACTCTCCTGATTGTCCTCGTACTGATTTTAACTTAACTTTGAGTAAAAAGAGAGATGAGCTAAGCATACAAGCACAAGTGCTACTGCGAGCGATGCAGAGGTGGGGAGGGGCGAGGAAGATTGCGGGTAGAGTCCTCCCTCTTGCCCCTCATGCTCTTCGTCGCCGCTTGCTCTCCTCGTCTCCTCCTCAACTCGAGTTTCCCAAGGCTGCCGCCATCATAATCGGCGACGAGGTTTGTAGAATGCGTTGAGGTCCTGCACTGAACTTGAGGTGGCAGATCCTTTCAGGAAGCATCATAGACTCCAACTCCTCCTTCCTATGCAAGACGCTACATAGCCGAGGGGTCGACACTGTCCGTGTCGAGTACGTGCGGGACGATAAGGCAGAGATCGTCGAATCCGTTTTGAGGCTCAAGAACATGGTGGGGGAGGGCGGCTGGATTTTCACGAGCGGAGGGATCGGCCCAACGCACGACGACGTTACCTACGAGGCGATTGCAGGGGCGTTTTCCCTCCCCTTGGAGGTCCACGAGGAGACGCTGCAGCGCATGACGGCATACTACCATGGCCGAGGGCTGGAGATCACCGATGCGCGAAAGCGGATGGCGACCCTGCCGTCCCCCTGCCAGGTTCGCTTCACGGAGAGCCTCTCTGTCCCCTGGGTCCCTCTCGCCATCGTCCACAACGTCCTGATTCTGCCAGGCATCCCGCGCCTCTTCCAGCCCATGATCGCTGCCCACAAGCACCACTTCTCGGGACCTTCGTTTCATGCGATGGACCTCTACACTAAGGTTGGGGAGGGTGACATGGCGGCTGCTCTAAGCTCCGTCGTGTCCAAGGTGATCATGCTCGTGCTCTGTTCCGCCGTGACGCTGTCGCAGCATCCGCACGTGCACATCGGAAGCTACCCCAGCGTGCAAGAGGGGCCATGGCTGGTGCGGATCGGGGTCGAAGGGAGGAACCGGCAGCAGGTGGAGGAGGCGGCAGCGGAGATTGAGCAGAATGTGAAGATTGACGAGAAGAAGTGGAGGGAGGAGGAATGAGGAAGAGCTGTTGAATTTGCCTGCCCCCTCCTCCCTCAGTAGATTAATGTACAAATTCCTTGTTGCCGATGCCTTTGTCACATCCCGCTCATCGCTCTCGATATGTAAGGAAGCAAGCTCTGGAAAGGGACGTCAGTACAGCCGCATACTAGGATATGCTCGATCTACGATGCTGGTAAGACTCGAATGCTCTGCAATGAAGGGATGGGCGCACGAAAGATCTGACTCTCCTCCCGGGAGAAGCTGAACAGGGCTCGGTCGCAACATAGGATTCTGTAGCGATCTCAGATGAGAGGCAGGCAGGCAGGCAGGCAGGCAGGCAGGCAGGCAGGCAGGCAGGGAGAAGGAGAAGGGGCACTGTAGAGCCATTTTTACCTCTACGACGCAGAGGCTTGCGAAATTTCTTGCGGATTCAGAGTAGTTCTCGCCAAGTTGTCTGACATGAGAAGGAACGTCATTGACAGGCTGGCCAACATCAACTTACGGCATTGGCTTCTGTGTGTACTCCAGCATTGCGACAAAACTGTTTTCATCAGCCTGTCACCTTTCCAACTTGGTTGAGCATTGCACACCTGCAGTCCTCGCCGTAGACGGCCTGATAAGGATGTTTTCCCATTCCAGCCTGCACAGAGACCTTGAGCTCCGACGACATGGACGGGAGAGAGGACCTCAAGCATGACGACGCCAGCCGCCCACACGTCTGCCTGCCAGCCTGACGACCAGTCAGCATCTGTGCTACTGCGAGCTCATCAGTGAGTAAGAGATTCCACCGTATGTATTCCCGTTGAGCCGCTCCGGTGACATGTATCTGTCGAACATCACAACCAATCGTCAACGCACATTCGAATAGACCTCGTCGTTCCGCAGAACGTCTCTGACTTCACATCTGCCTTGCTGTTGCATCCTTAGCAAAGGAAATTCCAGTTTCCTCACACAGCCTTCTCACCTCGAGCCGAAGTCTGTGATCTTCACTTCCCCCTTGCTGATCCCACGTTGTCATGCACGTTGCATCTGTGAGTTGGAGAGTTTGACCTGTTCATGAGAATGTTGGCCGGTTTGATGTCCCGATGCTGTATCCCTACAAGAATCGATCTCACTCTGAGCCAGCTGGGGCATCGGACATGCTCCCACCTGCCTCGAAAAGGTACGAGAGCCCAAAGAAGAGCTTTCAACTGAAGTCAGAGATGCTGAGTAAAATTGGTCTCTTTGACCTGTCTAACGATAACTGAGAGCATCGCCTCAGGTGCCGGCCCACAGGTCTTGATCACCCTGTCCAGCTGCAAACACCTTATGAGTAAATCCAGCAAGAGCGATCAATCAACGTCATCGACCGAGCCAACGTTGCAGAATTCCAACACAATGAATAACCGATCTCCGTCCTGAACCTCCTGGTCAGTTGAGCCACTACTGCGAAGATGTCACCACCTTGTTGTAGAGAACATCGAAAATCTTCGCAATGTTCCTGCAGGGCTTCGCTTGCAACTTCGGGCAAATGTTCTGCTCCACGATCAGACCAGGAACTCTTGAAATTTCGTTCCAGCATGACCTGCAGCTCGGCAAATAGCTGTCTCCGCAGGTCGGGATCGTGAACAGTATGCATGACCTGTACATCCTCGTCATCGGCTCATCAAGGGTTTGATGGACTCCCTTCCTTCACAGCAACTGTTGTCGGCGATCCATGGGGATGAAGCAGATCAGGAGATGTCAGGACTTGGGCTGTCCATACTGACATGCACATTACTGACACATCGGATAAAATCGACCGACGGTGCTCACCCACACTGCTCGACCCCTTCCCGATCTCACTAGTGAACTCAAGGTCGTGAACGCTCAGCCCTGCTCATCTTCAGACGAGGTGGTGGGAGACAGGAGCTCTAGTAGTACCTGACTTGGGCTCCGAGCCCGACGGTCCGGACAAACCTCTGTTGAAACTTTACCAGCGTTAGGTCCACAGCATGCGGGGCAGAACCTGCTCGAGATCTTGTATCCTTTGTAGAACAACGAGCCCCCATCTGAAAACTCCAGGCTGCTCTCAAAAGCATAGTCCTGCTCCGAACATGTCAACTACTGTTCAACACCAGCTCCTGGGTCGCCCGAATGTTAAGACGAACCTGTATCGTTGTGTGGAGGGGAGTCGGTGGATGCCGCTGCATCGAGCAACTGAAAGATAATTTCTTCCGGCCAAGAGTAAGATGATCCTGTAAGAATGAAACACTTTCATCACAGAAAGATCGACTTGTACGTAATATTGTGAATCGAACGAAAACATCACTACTCTATCCGCCCCGGACCATCACCATTGCTGTGTACTTGTTATCTCCTTGAGGGACTCTACACATGTCTCTACCTGTATCGATACCATGCATGCCATCTCTCAGAGCCTCGCGCCTCTCTCTCTCAACCCTCCCCTCTTCTCCCTCCCTACTGTCTGGTTCCAGAGTCCTTCATGGCCGCCTGCAAACTGTTTATGGACCGTAACGGTCCCGGACAGGACCCGGCGGCCCGCCGGGTAGACTGAGAGTTTGCCCGACCGAGTATGTTGGTAGCAAATCAGCCAATGCTATGATGGTATCAGTGCCGCCATGTATGCTGTCCAGGTCAAACGCTATACCATCATGAAATGGATATTCATTGCTCGCGATCAATTCTTATTTACATAGCCCTGGCCCTTAATTTGGAAACTCAACCTTCCTCGCTCCACTTCACGAAGATCTGCTCCAGCGTCAGCTCACTCTCCCGATGTCTCTGCATCACCTTCAGTGTGTGGACGATGTTCGTCTCAGTCTCCGTCAGGTACAGATAAGAAGTCTAGCCATCACTTGTCAACTTCTCCATCCACCTGAAACTCAGGCAGGCTCGAACTTACCTCCTCCTTTGCTCTGGTCGAGGATCGTATCCTGAAGTTCACCGCCGTCTTGAGGAGAAGCGTCAGTACTTTGTGAGAGCAGCAAGCGGAATCTGCCTTCTCCCTCTTCTTCACGAAGATCTTCGTATCCTTCGACGGCTGCACGTTCTGCAGGAAATCCAGAATGACTCCCCTGTAGAGACGGAAACTCGACCCACCTGACTGTTGCTCGACAGGATGTACATGACGGGCGAGTCGTAGAAGTTCTCGTAAGAGATCTTCTTCTTGTGGAACGCGGGCTGAGAGCTCGTGCTGACCTGCTTTCGTGGTCAGCAACCTCCCCACCTCCCCTCCCTTCGATAGCGTCACCGGCAACGAAACCTTGAACGCCTTCATGGGCGCCTGCGTTTGCAACCACCAACTTCAACGGTCGCATCAGCAGCAGGGGAGCGTGTCACCTCCCTCATGAGGTAGGCCTTCGCCATCGCCTCCGGCTGCTTCAGTATCGCCTGTACACAGGTCTTGCCAGCTACGTGAGAGGCTGTCACGGATTGAAAATAATCAAGCACACCATCCACTCGTCCTCATTTCGGCACAGATACTGCTCCGACGAATCCATGAGCTCGAACTTTATCCCATGGATCTGCGTCAACCCATCAGTCCTCCACAAGGCGTCGGGAGATGACGGAGAGTGAAAGTGCATTCACTGCAAAACTGGTCGAAACATGTTCAAAAGGACACTCACCTCTTTCATTCCCAGTTTCTGAACCAACATCTCCTTCAAGAACTTCCAAGTGAAGCCCTTGAAACATAAATTCAACTTTCATGTAAGAATTTGCGCATCGAGCTTTACCCCGTTCAAGTGTAGCTCAACTAGATGCATGTCTTTTCCTGACTCTTCTTCTGATCTGTACAGAACGATGCTGAATGCGTCTGCATAGCGCGATCAAAATCCTTTTTCTCCACCTTCAATCCACATACCCTTCATGCTCGACAGGTCACGCTCTACTCTCGCAAGCTCAGACTTAGACTTCGCCCCCGTTGCTTTTGTGAAGAAGGTCGCTTCACACAGCTCCACGAGCTTCTTTTCCGAATCTCCCGGTCCCAACCCGGGGTCCGGCATCCCAGACTGTTTGATACTTTCAATGATCTCATTGAAGCTTGCCTTCATGGTCTCAGACGACACTGTCTTTTTCAGCTGCATCAGCTCATCTGAATCCATCAGAAGCTTCTTCTCGTTGATTTGCTGGGCATTCATCGTCAGCACCATTCGCCTTCCCCAGGTCACTTACCTGCTCAAACTGCTCAATTATGGAGTCCAACTTGTCGATCGTCGCTTGCTTGATCCCGTAGAGATCGTCGTCGAAGCCAGAATCATCATCGTCATCGTCAAACACCCTCGAGCTGGTCAGGCTGCCGGACTCAGTGTCCGGATCTCCAAACTTCCAGATGTTCAGCTCCCGCCAGAATGGCATCTCGTTCTGTCCGTTGACATCGCCCCCGTGCATGATTGATTGTTTAATCATCCCCATCTCGAACTTCATCTTGTGAAGAGCTTGCTTTGCATCTGGTCGATTGCTCGGGTCTGGCTTGATGCATTGATGGAGTGTGGCAGAGATTCCGTTGGGCATTCCGTCCATCAACCTGTTCGGCATCCAACGCTCTGCTGCAGAAGATGTAGCTACCTTTGACACAGGCCGCCCTTCATTCGTCGGCGTCTTGCCCGTCCATACGTAACGTGCAACAAGCCCGAAGGAGTAGATATCTGCCTCTGTCGTCATCTGGTGCGACTTGATCTGCTCGGGCGCCATGTACTCGATGACCACTGGTATCCCAGTCAACGATCGCAGGTACTTGTCGCTGACCTTGGTTCGTCCAAGCTCGAACAGCTTCGGGATATTGTCGGTAACCAGCATGATATCGCTCGGCTTCAAGTTGCCCAAGATGAAAGGCTGAGTCTTGTCACCCTCAGGGGGTCGAAACTCAACATGCAAGTAAGAGATGGCTTGCAGGACCCCCCAGATGATTCGCAGCCGTGTGTCCTCGCTCTCCAGCACCTTCTTATTCACAGCATCAACCAGATTCATGCTGAACTTCTCGTATACCAGCCACATCAGAGGCTGATTAGATTGCGGGTCAACTGTTAGGCCCCCCAGGCATGTGGCAATGTATGGATGAAACATAGCTTCAAGCATGCACTTCTCTGTTGAGAATTCCTCCAGGGCTTTCTTGACTATCGCTGAGTTGTAGAGATTCTTGTTCGGCATCTTTACATGAACCTCTACCCCGTCGTATGTTCCCACACCGATGATCTTCCCCTCTCCAGCATAGATCTGCTTCACTGGCAACCCCTGCAGGTTCCTATCAATCTCCAGGGTCTCCGGTGTGAACCCTTCCAAAGTCTTCATCTGCACGTCGAATGGCCACCAATCGGCATCCTCTTCTTCATCGGGGTTGGCTGCTTCAACAAGAGCTTTCTGCCAGAATCCTGTGACTGACTGAATCGTCCCTTCTATGCTCTTCTCGAACACTTCAAGCTCATCAGAACTCTTCCGCGGATCTTTAAACGAGCCGAGGAACCCTTTGGTCACAGCGAGCAACCTCAGCAGCCTGTTGAGCGTCATATCTGATGGGACATTAGGCCATTTCATGTTGGCGGTTTTCTCTTTCATGTCAACCAGGGTGTTAAGGCCCTCTTCCAACTTCGTCTTCTTGCACAATGCCAGAAAGGAGCTGTCTTCGACCAAGCATTGGACCAGCACCAGAATGTCCTTCACAATTGCCAACGAGTCCATTGTCTCCTCACCTCACCTCTCCTGTCCTCACCTCACCTCTCTCCTCTCCTCTCTTCCCTGTTCCTCTCCTCTCCTCTCCTCTCCTCTCCTCCTCTCTCCACTCCTCTCCCCTCCTCTCCTCTCCTCTCCTCTACTTAATCTCGGCCTCACGCTCAAATGTGAGCAGCATAAGCAGCAGCTGAACGGAATGGATCAGCGGGGGGACGAGGGATAGCCCCTTGAAACATGCACTCGTCCGATCGGGCGATCAAACACGTGTAGGGGGACTGGGGTAGGGAGGACGGAGTGAGGCAGAGCAGGCAAGAGGATGGGAGTATGCTGAGGGGGCTAGGGCAGTGGGGAGATCTGAAACTTGTCAGGGTAGGAGAGCGATAGCAGCAGAGCTGCTGCTAGACACTCGTTCGGGAGATGTGATTGGTATTTCAGGCTGGCAGGGGGCCGATGATTCACATGCTGTTGCCCGTCGCTCCTCAGGCAAGAGGGCTTGAGCTGCTGAGATATCGGTTGTAATCAGCGCTCTTCCTCAGAGGCTCGCAAAGCTGCAGAGAGCTGTCCTTAACAGGATGTCCGGATTTCGAATTGTCATTGATGGGGTGCAAGACCCTGGGAACCATGCGGCAGTGATGCGAACGGCGGAGGCGTTGGGGCTGCTCGACCTGCATGTCATCCGCTATGTGAGGGACAAGCCGCAAAGAAGGACCAGCCTCTCCAAGTCGATCACGAAAGGCGGGGAGCAGTGGCTGAGGATTCACTTCCACAACGTGAGTGCTGGGTGCCAGCTGGAGGGTTGTCACTCTCATTCGTAGACCGCTGGAGACTGCCTGCATCACCTCCGTCAAGAAGGTTTTTCCCAGATCCTCGCTGCCAAGCCACGAAACCCTCAAACTGACACCGCGAGAAACCCTGTAGAGCTCAGGCAATCTTGAAGGAGGAGGGAGAGAGGACTCATATTCCTGCCAGTGAGGTTGACTTCGGCAAGAAGACAGCATTGATCATAGGCAACGAGAAGAATGGCGTCTCCTCGGTGAGAAGAAGCGACGCCTTACACCAGGAGCTTAAGTAACTCACAGGAGATGTCAGAGCTGTGCGATGGCGATTTCTGCATTGACATGCATGGTATTCATGTATTCCCCTGTGTAAACGATCACAAGATGCTATCCTTTCAATCTGAGTTGGTCATGACGTCGTTGAATTTTGTCAGGGCTGACGGAGAGTTTCAACGTCAGCGTTGCAGCGGGAATCTGCATTCACTGGTGGGAGTGGCCGCCTTCCAGCATACGCTTTGAGCACGATGACCTGTTCGCCAGGGGGAGGAGGAAGCGGGAGCTGGCGCTGGGAGGAAAGATGACAGGTCTGGCAAGCATGCGAACCATCTCCTGTGGGTCTTGACCTCGGCGATGCAGACTTGGAGCCTCACGAGGCAGATCGTCTTTTGTATCAATACGCTACTTTAAACCACTTGGGGGTGCGAGAGGTTGGAAGAAGAGTCTGCCATCTGCTGCTCTTGGGTGATGCTATAGCAGTTGAGAGTGAGAGAAGGATTGTCATTGGAGAGCTTCTCTGAGGAAGAACGGAGGTCTTTGCTTCTTCTTCCTGGGATGTTGATCGAGGCTAACTTGAATCGCAGACTGATGTGGACAACGGGAGGAGAGACGGCGGACGAAGACACGAAGAAAGCACAGGTTGCATGCAGAAACGAAGAGTAGAGGCGTCAGTGAAACACAAAGTCATTTTGCTATTGTTGACTGTGATAATTCTCCACTCGTCTCCAACCACCACACAAGTCCCCTTCACGTGCCTCATGGGTAGGAAGCAGACAGCAGCGAGTCTGACACATCATATCTTTACAACTTCTCGCTTGATTGTTCATGATACCATGATCTCTTCTATGCTGTCTGCTAGTTGCTGTCGGTGGATCTGATTCCACCTACCCCTACCCCCCTGAATAGCCTGTCTCACCCACCTCCGTTGGACAGTTTGTGGGAATGGCGCTGGGTTACTACTGTTAAGACCGCAGGGGCGAGAACGAGAGGAGAGGGGAGGGAGGGAGAGGGAGAGGGAGAGGGAGAGGGAGAGGGAGAGGGAGAGGGAGAGGGAGAGGGAGAGGGAGAGGGAGAGGGAGAGGGAGAGGGAGAGGGAGAGGGAGAGGGAGGAAGAGGGAGGAGGGAGGAGGGAGAGGGAGAGGGAGAGGGAGAGGGAGAGGGAGAGGGAGAGGGAGGAGCAAGGCAGCTATGAACAAGGAGGCGCGGCTAAAGAAGCTTGACGAAGAGTTCGAGGAGTACAAGAAAGATGTGCGAGCAGCCATGTCTCGGCCATACCCCCAACAGGAAGGGCTGCACGGGATGGGGTGCCTGGTGCAGATGGGATTCCGGAAGAGCAGGCATGTGGGAGACTGGAGGACGAACTCTTCCTACCAGAACAAGCAAGAGACGTTCCATCAGCCTCTCAACGATGTCACGACCACGTTGGAGCGGGGGATGGTGATTCGGGGGAGTGGAGGAAACATAGCCCCTGCTGCAGGCACAGACGGAGACTCTACAGGAACATACCATCCTCCCTCTGAAGGGAGAGCAGACCCGGAGGAGAACCTCTCGATCATAAGGTCGACTCAATGATCCTCCTCGCTGCCGCATCATACATGCCGTTGCAGGTCTCTTGGTAACACTCTGTCGCTGCCCAAAGATGTACAACGACGACGAGAAACGGAGCAAGCGCTCCAGGAGAACGAGAAGTTCAGCCAGACGACAGAGTGGGCCTTGCGACTCGCGTACAAGCTCTTTCATGTCTACACGGATACATACCCCATCTACAAGGTCAGCAGGGGTTCAAGGAACGTCCAAGACTCGCCCGGTGCTCAACGACTTTGATAGCCAGCTCGTGACGCCTCCTGCTTGTCAGGCATGCTCGGCGAGAGACGCTTCCTCGAGATCGGGATACTGAGAGCAGAGGGGCTGCCGCAGATGGATGCTGTTGGAATCTCTGACAGGGACGGTTGTGACCCTTACGTGGTCTTGAGGTATGACGGAACAGAGAGGTTCAGAAGCAAGACTGTATACGAAACATACCGTCCTGTGAGGTTCGATGATCGTTCATCACATGTCTTGATGCTGTGTAGGAATGGAATGAAACATTCTCGATGTCCTTTGACCAGGCCGGAGCGTCGCTCCCACTCATAGTGCAGGTGTGGGACGCCAACGACGACCGGGATGACTTGATCGGCCAAGTGTACGTGAACTTCTCAAGGGACCTGGTCAAAGGAGAGCGTTCAGAGAGATGGTCAGCTGTCCGAGTGTTTCTCTGCTCCTCTTGCTGAACAGTTGCTCGTTAGGTTCTCGCTCACTCCTGATGACTCCAGAGCTTTCCATGCTGTGCAACGGAAGGCGGACTCCTCGCATGCTGGTCAAGTCCTGCTGAGCCTGAGGCTTCAAGACGGGCAGCACATGGAGGATGAAGGAAGTGAGATGGAGCAGACGGTGACAAGAGAAGAGGACGAGACAGTCATCCGAAGACCTTGGGGGCCAGAGGTTGTTGTGGACAACTCTGACCTGAGCTTCAAGGCTCAGACGTCTCAGACCATCTTGCAGAAGATGAGATCAAGGTCAGCAGCTGTGCTAGTGGTGTTTTACGAGCTCACGAGTCTCTGCAGCTTGGAGGTTGTGAGGAATGGGATCAACCCTTCAGTGAAGAAGGATCTTCACGCCATGATCGAAGGCCTGATCAAGTCTGTCAGTGCTCAGATTCTCAACCAGCTCTATGCCGCGGACTCGCTCCTGAGTGACGTGAAACGGTTGGCGAACAAGGTGTTGTCAATGTTACAAGGTGATGACGAGGATAAAGTGCTGGCTTACAAGTGCTTGATGATCGCCATGGTGTTCAAATCCAAGACCGATCCCTCCAGTATCGTTGAGTACATTCAGGATATTCTTGCGCAGATCTTGAAGCTCCAAGATTTGAAGGTTGCAGTGAATGAAGAGCTGAATCTAACAGGCGAGGACTGTGAAGCAGTTGAAACCAACTAACAAATGCTCCCAGACATCGATCAGAAGAAAGTTCGATCATCCGATGCGGATTGTTGCTGTTGCCCCGAGAACCAACCAGGGTCACGGAAAGCACGTCATCGGATATTGAACGACTTGAGAAACATGTTCCTCTCTGTGGTAGAGGAATTGATTCGACCTTGCGATCTCCCCTACCTCAAGAAAGAAACCCTAGACGAGATGCACGAGCCGACGATTCGGAATCGGCAGGTTGACTTCTGCGAGATGTTGTCAACGTCGTGCGAAAGAACACTCTGGGGTCACTACCAGACAGTGACGAGCCTCGGCCAGCATGAGAACCTGCTCTTCTCCTCGTCGATGGACAAGACTGTGAGAGTTTGGGATATGACGACGGGTGAATGTATCAGAGTGATTGACCTGTACTTCGATGAGGTGGTCTCTTGCCTGGCGGTTGGCAGCGGCAGGTACTCACTCCAGCTGTTCACGGGTTCAAACTACCTCCACACCTTTCAAATCGCAGAGGAGATGCTTCAATCCAATTCGACCATCCCCTGTCTGCAGAAGTTCAACCGGCACCAGGGCAACATCACATGCCTGGTACACAGGCGAATCAACCCCAACATCCGCCATGAACTTGCTCACGGGCTCGTCAGACTGTACACAGCATCCAGCGATCGGAACATCCATGTCTACGATGCAACATTCATAGGAGATAAGGGAGCCGACGCGGAAGGGCCCGAGCCCTTAGGGGTGCTCAAAGGTCACAACAGGTAGGCAGAAGAAGTTGTTGGCTTGCGAGTATGACTGATGCTTGTCCTCTCCTTCCACTAGCTCCATCACCGCACTGTGTGTCGACGATCGACGCATCTTCTCAGGCTCCATGGACACTACAGTCAGGATCTGGGATGTCTTCAGCTTCGCGGCCCTCGCCATGGTGGACCTCCAGGGCAACATCTGCAATGACTTGCTGTCGTACGGGGGGCGGCTGTACGTGGCCACTAGCGATCAGTCGATCATAGTGATGGACCATCTGCAGTCCAAGATCATAACAAGACTAGAGGGTCATAGCGCCTACGTGACCAGCCTCTCCTCGTTCACCTCCGTCCTCGTCTCTCAACTCCATGAGGTGGTTCAGGATGAGAACCCGAGCTTCGAGAGCCCCAGGCGGGCTCAGTCGCAGCTGACGATGTCGGAGTACCGGACCGGCGAAGAGTGCCAGCGGTTTTGTTGCGTCACCATCAGCCTGTTGAAGGCAAGGGACCTGGACGTGGCGGACGTTGGAATGGACGGCGAGGGCTCCAGTGATCCGTTCGCTGTGGTGATCGTGGGGGGGATCGTGAAAGTGAGCGGGAAGTTGTATAAGGTTGAGGAGAAGTCCGCCCGGACCAGGGTGATGAAACAGAACAGGAATCCGAGATGGAACGAAACATTCTTCTTCATCCTTCCCGAGATTCGAGACATCAAGTCGCCCACAGGCAGCAGCGTGCGCAACATCCCTGTCAGAGTGGAGGTCTGGGACTGGAACGGTACAGGAGATGACTTCATGGGGTCTTGGCACGGCGTCGTCGGCGACCTGCTACCGGACTACCTCACCAGAGCATGCAAGATCTCAGGCGCTGACGGCACAGGCCCTCCCGATGGAGCCGACTATGGCGGCTGGGTGCCGATCTCGCCTGATGCTCTGCTGGTGGGCAGAGAGACGCCTCCTGCGGTCGGCATGCGAGTGAAGGTGTCGAGTGAAGGACAGGAGTGGCTGAAGAGGAGGGACAACGTGGACGAGTCGAAGGGAGGTCCCGGCGTCATTACCCGAGTCTCGCAGGACAAGCAGGCCTGCAGGGTAAAGTGGGACACGAGCATCGGGAGGACGAGGAAGGGGGAACAGTTCCCTGATGGCTGGGAATGCGCAGTGACGTACTCTGCTGGGAAGGGAGGTAGCTATCATCTGCAGGTGCTGGACGACAAGGAGAACGATCATGGAGAAGTGTTGATATTCTGTGATCGACACTGTGATACTTGACAAGTCCTCTCTGATGTTTCATCTCAGGTAACACCTTCATCCCTGTCTGTGGAGAAAACTTTGTCCTCGAGCCCCATCGGCACTTCCTGGCCTCCGGATCAGATGACGAGACCATCAGGTAGTCGGTTGACCGCTCCTGACGCCCTTGCCTGATATATCTGCTTCTCCTCTTCCTCCCCCCTTCCTCTTCCTCTTCCTCTTCCTCTTCCTCTTCCTCCCTGTCCCCCTCCCTCCCTCTGCCTGGCAGACTTTGGGACCTGTACAGTCACACCTGCATCGCCGTGATTGATACCAATCACGAGAACAAAGTGTCTCGCCTGTGCTTCACCTCCTCCGGCCGCCTGCTCTCTGCTTCACAGGACAGCAGCATCAAACTCTGGTGATCAACAAGGGAGGATGAGTCTAGATGGATCGAGGAGAGGTATGAGGGAGGGAGATCTGAGAGATGAGACTGCATCGAGAAGAGGTAGAAGGAAACCAAGTACAAACATTCGTTTTTTGCAGAAGTTGTGAACAACACTAGAAGGTTAGTCTCACACCTCCCACTCTGCCTCTCACCCTGCCTCCCACCCTGCCTCCCTGCTCCCTGCCTCCCTGCTCCTTCATTCCTTTCTTCTCAAGCATGCTTGCTCCCTCCGGCTGTGTGGGAATTTCCAACCTGCAAAGATTTCTGCAACACCGGGGCAGCAACTGCTTAATAGTTGCTTCCTATAAATTTAATGGAAATACTTAAAAAGGCAGCAAGCACCCTCCTTGTCCCGCTCCGCCTCCTCCCCCACTGCTCCTCCTCCGCCCCCATCCTCCTCCTCGTTCTCGATGTCTTTCCGTTCTTTCGATGCCTCAAAGATCAACTGGTACCCCGGGCACATGGCAGAGGCCGTCAGAAAGATCGAGCAGCGCATCAAGGTGTCGGACATGGTAAGATCCCTGGAACCGCTCTCGATCGCAATGATGGTGCATGGCAGGTGATAGAGGTTCGCGATGCAAGGATCCCCTTGACTTCAGAGTGTGCACGGATACAGGAGTTGCTGGCCAGGAAGAGACGCGTGATAGTCCTCAACAAGCAAGACCTGATCTTGCCGTCCGAGCGTGAGAAATGGCGAAAGTTCTTCACGGACAAGGGGGACACTGTGACCTTCACGCAAGCAGTCCATGGGGCCAACATCAAGGAGCTGATGCCTTCGGAGCTGCATGCTAGAGGATTGATATCCCGGCTTGACCGAACGCTCCTGTGCATGATAGTCGGGATTCCCAACACAGGGAAATCCACTCTGATCAACACGCTTAGGAACTTTGGCTACAAGGATGGCAAGCAGAAGAGTCCGGGCAAAGTTGCCAACACAGGGGCGCTTCCAGGAGTGACTAAGCATGTTTCCACCATTCAGTTCCATGTGAAACCTCCATCCTTCCTGGTGGACACCCCCGGGATAGTCAAGATGGATCTCGATGTGATCGACGGCCTGAAGCTTGCTCTCACTGGAGCGATCAAAGACTCGCTCATCGACCCCCTTATTCTCGCCGAGTTTCTTATACACATGCTCTCCATGCGCCAGTCAACCAACTACCTCACAGAATTATCGCTCCCGACTGATTGCACTGACCTTGGTGAGATCTTGACTGCCGTGGGTGAGAAACAGTCCTTGTTTGAGCAGGCAAAACGCAACACAAGCGGGAAAATAGAAAATATAATCTCACTGACAAAAGCAGCCAAATTCCTCATCGCGAACTACAGATCAGGCAAACTCTGCAAATATACCCTAGACAACACAGTGCCGGAAAGTATCTAAATTGCACAGAAAAATTCAAGCAATCCTCTTTATTGACTCTTTTTGCTCCCATTCCCTTCATCATTAAAAAGCGATCTCCCAGGATGATAGGTTTCTCTTTCACCCGCACTCCTCGCATTATGTTGCTTCTGCAGCTTCCTCCTCCTTCAGCGCTGCCTCCTTCTCTTCAGCGGTCAATGGCTCTCCATTCAGCGAGCTGAGGGAGGGGATCGTCTTGATCAGCTTTGGCTTCTCAAAGTTTTCCATCATCGGATTCTCTCTCACGTCCAAGTTTTCTAACTTCAAAGCTCCCAGCGCCTCCAAGGCCTCCATGGTAGGGATCTGGTTATTAGCCACGATCAAAGTCTTCAGCTTCCCCTCAGGATTCAGCCCTGCCAGGCTTTCGATCGCATTTTCGCTCATGTCCAGCTCTGTGACATGTACGACATTCTCGAGCCCTTTCAGTCCTGTCACCTTGTTTGCTCGAAGCTTCAGCTGCTCCAACGAAGATACCCCTAGTCCTTCGCATGATGTTAGTTGGTTCTCCACGAGGTCCAGGTGCTTCAAGTTCGGGTTCCCATCCAGCTTTCCGATGCTTTCAATTTGGTTCTGGCTGAGGATGAGTTTTGTCAACATGGGAAAGGCGAGCTCCTGAATCTCTTTGATACGATTCCTCGAGAGATCTAGAATTTGAAGGAATTCCAGCGCAGGCAGTTTCACATTCTCCAATCTGTTGTTCGACAGGTCGATAGAGAGAAGATGGTTCATCTCCGAAAGAGCATCGAGCTCTGTAATCAGATTCCCCGAGAGGTTCACATATCTCAAGTGCACGTACCCCTGCAATTCTTTTATGTCCGTCAACCCCCTACCGGGCAGTTCTGCTATGGTGAACGCGTATCCACTGCCATCAATCGTCTTCGACAGTCCCTTGAGCGAGGTCTTGATATCATCCTTGGTAAGAGACACCCCTGCCTCCTCCTCTCCGCTCCGCTCCTCCGCGGCTTCCCCTCCCCCCGCTCCAGCAGCGTCCTCGGACATGGCAGCCGTTGAAATGGCGGGTTGACACCACATCCCCGCTCTTACAGGTTCTGAGTTTCTCAGTCGAGAGTCGGCTGTGAGCCGCGCTACCGGCTTCCGATGCTGGGCCCGGGCATTAGCGGTGGGGGTGGGGGGTACATCGAGGGAAAAGGGAGGGTACAGTGACTGCACCGGTACGGTAGAGCCTTGAGGCAAACACGAAGTGTATGAGGGGTGTAGGGAAATCAAAGGGGAAAGAGGGGGTGGGGGATGAGATTATGAGGGAAAAGCCGTTATCTAGCAAATACGAAATGAAAGACGAAGGGAACGGGATGCAGGGGGAGGGAGAGGAAGAACGAGATTTACAGAGAAAAAATGCCCCATGATCTGATTCTACATGTAGTTACGAACTCAATTGCAAGTTTTGGTAGAGATTGGATTCGATCTTGCCAAGCATGATGAAGTGTTTGGGTGTGCGGCATGTTGGAAGTGTCAGAAGACTGTTCGATGACCTGTCGGAAGACGGTGTAGAAAATAGCAGTGAGCGTCAGTCATTCGAAAGTGAATATCACCTTTGTTGACGGAATTCGTTACGCATGCAGCCTAATGAATTCATTCGGCATAGAAAAGCACTCATCGCAGACTGAAAAACAATTCCCAGCGATGCGCGGCATCGCTGGGATCGAAATCATCTTCATGCAAAACTAACTCTCTTTGTATACAACAAAAAACTTGAAAAGATTTCTCTTGTTTTTCTCTGGTTCTGATATTCATTCTACAGTCTGCTCATGACAGTGACCCCGTCCTGAACAACTCTTATCTCCTGATCAGACTAGGGCAGAGGATGAGCGAGGGTAGCAGTCTCAAGTCTTTCCGAGACCTCAGGCTCATCGGCAAGGGATCATTTGGAAGAGTCTATCGCTGTATCAGATGCTCCGACAACCAGGAGTACGCGATCAAGGAGGTCAACATCAAGTCAATGTCGCAGCGAGAGAGGGAGGATGCAGTGAACGAGGTCAGGATTCTTGCGTCAGTCAATCACAACATGGTCATCAGGTGAGATCGCATCGATGTGACATCAGATCGCTCATGCGAATGACTGATGTTGTAAGATATTATGATGCTTTCATCGAGAATGATAGACTCTTCATTGTTACTGAGCTTGCAAGGGGTGGGGACATCGGGGCTAAGGTAGAGTCCATAACATGCTGACAGCATGGCTGATTGAGAGTGGCAGGTCAAACGGCACGCAGCGAGAAATGAACCGATGAATGAAGACATGATATGGGGATTCTTTATACAGGTAGGAGCAGATTCGCCCGTATGACATTGATGTAGTCACTTGCTGTTGCTTGCAGACTTGCCAAGGGTTAAGGTCATTACACTCTGCAAACATCTTACATCGAGATATCAAAGCGCAAAACATCTTTCTTGTAGCTGCTAGAGAAGTGAAGATTGGAGACTTGGGAGTAGCAAAGGTGATAGAGCAGCTGCAAGGGAGAACCGGATCGCAGGAATGAATGTTCTTGCTAGGTCACGAAGGGTGGGATGGCGTACACTCAGATCGGAACTCCGTACGTAGCTCCATGCTCAACTTCCATGATGGTCGACGTGCATCTGACACTCTTATCAAGATACTACATGTCACCCGAGATCTGGAGGAGAAGGCCTTACAACAAGAAATCCGACATCTGGTCTGTGGGATGCCTCTTGTAAGAGCCTCGACCTGCTGGCTTTGTATTTGACAAGCGGATGAAGGTACGAGCTAGCAGCCCTCAAGCATCCATTCGAAGCGCGGGATGAACGCAGCCTGGCTGAGAAGGTGATACTAATCATGTTCATCGACCGTTGATGGACCATGGTTGTCAAATGTAGGTGATTCGGGGAGTGTATCCGTCAATACCTGCTACATACAGTCAAGATCTCTCGATCATGGTCAACCTGCTCCTTCAAGTAGACCCAGCAAAGAGACCAACAGTCGACGACATCCTGTGATGAGTTTGCGCCTGGTGCATGTCCAACGGCTGACAATCCCCCAGGAATCATCCCATAGTCCAGAGAAGGATGGCGGACGCTGCGATCAAATGCGGTCCAGACACTGAAGGCCATACAAGCAAAAACCTCGTCGACACAATCCGCGTCCCTCGGCAGCTCAGCCAAGTGGGTTGTGCGGCTCCTTGACACTCCAGCTGACCCCTTGCCACAGCTCCAGAGCAAACTGCCAGGTTCCAAGTATCCCGCAAACAAGCCAGGAACATCTCAGGGAAGACGCAGTGAAGACTTCAGCGTTCCTCCGACTGCGCAGGCGCGGATACTCGTATGATGACATGGAGGATACTGACTGCGTGGAGTAGGGTCGGGACTTGCAAGTACGGAAGTCGTTTGTGATGCAGGCCAACGAAGACGTTGTAACGAAGGAGGAGAATGAGAAGGAGGTCAGTAGATGCAAGTGAATGTGATACGTTAGGAAATGACGAGCATGTCATGCAGAACGACCGGCGGCGCTTGCCAGGCATCGTTGACAATCGCCGTCCAAGCGGGGGATGCGGGAAACGTCCGTACGTTCCAGTGCCCTATCATGAGCGCAAGGCGCTACAAGAGAAGATGCTGCGAGTCCATCGGTAGACGCTTCTGCAAAAACAAACAGTTTCTTTCATGTCCTGCATTAACTATAACAATAAATTCCCAGAGATGACTTTTAATTCCCCATGCTAAATGATTAGTCAAACAATGAGAATCCCATGTCCTCCTCCTCCTCAGGTTCCGGTGCCTTCTTCTTGGCATCAGCAGCTGCCGAGGAAGTCAGTAAGAGCAGGGGAACGAGCAGTTTCAAGATTCTCACCGGGCTTTCCGCCGGCAGCAGGAGCGGCGGCAGCGGCAGCAGGAGCAGCGCCTCCTGCTGCTGCGCCTCCTCCTGGGCTAGTCGCTACGACATTCATCATGAGCTCGTTGATGTTTGAATCGGCGATGGCGCTGACGAAGAGTTTCGGCCAGAATCCCGGGACTTCTAGTCCAGCCTCCTGCAGTGGGGTGAGAAAATCTTTTCCTCCTCTCATTTAGTTTGACCTCAGTAAGCTTGGCAACGTTGTCAGCGGTGATGGGAAGCCCGTCATCGTGAAGAATCAGGGTTGCGTATGTGCACGCGAGCATATTTTCATCCAACTGAACGGACAAGTCAGCTTTTGGAAATGACTGAATGATTCGCGGCCTGTCCGACATCAACAGCAGCAACCCAGGTACACGAACAGAGCTAACCCAGATAACAAGATTGATTTGAAATAACATTCATGATCAAGAATTTCAATGTGTCATCATTCATGAGCTTGTCACAGTGAACCGAACTAGCATTTGGCTCACGAGAAACAGAGATAAAACTGTCCTTTCGTCTGCTTTCCTGCAATTCATCTGACTGAAAACTTGTGCTCTTCATTCACAAAGTTGCAATACAATAAGAGATCATTGGCCACACTTCAATCATCAGCACTGTATTTTTTGTGTCCCTGGCCCAACACACATCTCACGGCTTTATAACCACTCTCCATGCTCTTCCCATCCTCCCTCCCTCCCTCCCTTCATAGAAGTTCTGCTCCTCGCATACATTGTAGCACTCTGATTCTGTCTCACCGTCCACAAACCTTCTCCTCCAGTCTAACAAGGCCTTCTCCGATCCATGCTTCACCCGTGCCCTTCACAGCTACCTCTTCATCATGTCTCACCATCTTTCTTGCACGCGTCTCCTCCTTCAACATATCTACCTCATCTGCCCTGCACATGTCTCCTCATCCTGCATGTCCACCTCCCTCCCCAACACTTCAAGCCTCCTCCACATCCCGCCATCACCGCCGTCACTTGCTCGCTTACCGCTGCCATGGCTTCAATTCCTCCTGCGCACGCGCACAACCGAGAAAAAAAATAAATATTGACTATGAGATTGTTGACTATAACACCAATAGAGGATAAAACTTCACTATAGGACCCATTTTGATTGGGAGTATGGGGTATTAAAGAACCGGTACTTGGAACCTTGAAAGTAGGGGTAGCTCATTCTGCCATGACCCCAGGGGTGGGGTTGTGAGTGTGGAGAATCGGGTGAATGCGACTTGCGATGGTGTGAAGGGATCAGATGAAAGCGGCGAAAATGCCAGGGGAATGGAGGAGGAGGCTCGTGTTGATCTGTGTGATCATTGCATGTTCATCACCACCATCATCATCACTATCACCACTGCCGTCCTCGTTTCATACCATCAACATCAGGCTTGATGAGCTTTCCTCGAGTGCGAGTTGTCTTGTTTTGCAGTTGCGAGGAGGATCTTCCGGAGAAACTACAGGAAGCAGCGAATCATCTGAAGAATATATGCAAAACGAAGATGATGCCGTGAAGAAAACGTCTGAGGATGAAGCAGAAGCGATGTACCGAAGCCTGTTCCGTTACAGGATTCAAAGTTTACTAAAGCTGAAGAAATCCTTCGAGAAAGAAATGCGACAGATGCACACTGAGAGAGATATGGCTTTCAAGTGCAACATGACATTAAGCCGGATGATGGAGGAGCAGGAGACCGCTGAGAAAATCTTGGAGGATGAGAAAAGGCAGGTGTTGGAGGAATTTGACAGAGAGGAGGAGACTTTAGAAGAGACACAGAAGGATGCAGTGGAAGAGATTGACGACCTTCTGAAAGCGACTTCGATAACGTCAGAAGAACAAATCCCACGACAAGAAAAGCCCGAGAAGGTTGATCATATTTGGGATAGAGAATCATTGCCCTATGGTCCAAAGGTCTAGTCGTTACGTTCTATCTGTATATTGTAATTGTAGGATTAGGATACTGAAAATGCCCCTTGGCCATTCCAGTCAAAGAAGTTGAAAGCGATGAAGAACAAGTTTGGGCTGGTATTATCAGTCCCATGAACTTGGAATGTTCAGACACTGACTTGGTGTGAAGCTGGGGGATATAAATGATTTCTCAGCTCTCACTTCCGAAGAGCTGAATCCTGCAGTGAGCGGTGCTAAATCAAAGGAAAAAATCAGGTGTTGTGCGAAGCTGAATGGTTTTGCAATGAACATCTCCGATCCAGGGAAACACTTCTTCAATCAAGGAGTGCCCTTCTACAGAACAGCAACATGAAGGTTGGCGGTTGTAGACACCCCGTTTAATTAGATGATTGCTTGTACAGATCGTCAACTCCTCATGTATTACCGATACCACGTACTTTTATCTCGCCAATAACAATTGTACGCTCCTCTTGTATCACCAGGTTTTGCATAGAACCAGTTGTCAACGTCTAAACTCTTGACAGGACTATCCTACAGAGGAAGAAGTGAGCTTCCTTCAAAAGTTGCCTTCGTTGCTGATTCCAAGGCTCTCAGCTCTCTGGGATGAAGAAGCGAAATATCTCCAGGGCAATCAACCTGACATTGCAATATGAGTTTGAAGAAGTAGCTTATTCCAAACAGTTTGGTTCAAACCTTGACAGATCCTGGGTACAGGCAGTCCTCGAAGGCAACCAGTCCCTCATGGAGAAATACATGAAGATGGGAGCTCTTTATAGATCTTCTTTTGACTCGCCGTTCAAAGTGGGATCATGGGACTGCTAGTTCAAACGCTGACAGGAATTTCAGGTATCAGGGATGCATTTGGCTGCGGGCTCTGGTGAAATAGGTGCGATGCTTGTTCTGCTGAGAAATGGAGCAACACCGAATGAAGTCGATGCGAATCTAGGTGTACATTCAGCCCTTCACCATGTGCTCGCACTGATCAACCCTAGCCTCTCCCTTGCAGTACGCTTGCGACCAGAACTTCTTCCGTGCAGCTGAGCTCCTGTTGAATGCTGGCGCTTCGGTTGATCACAAGGATAATCACGGACGGACTGCCCTCCACCGGGGTGAAAGTAACGTTTCTTTCCATAGTTCAGTCTCACAGCTGGTTTCAGCCTGCATCTACTCGTCATTGAACATAGCTCGTTTGCTGATATCGTACGGAGCTGACTATAATGCCAAGGACATTCTGCTGGATAGGTATTCCTATTCATCCGAACTATCTCTTCACACTCTATCCAGGCCTCTGCACATCGCAGCAATTTGGGGCAACACAGAGATTGCGGAATACTTGCTAAAGAAAGGGTGTCGTCCCGACGTGCTGAATCGGTTCAACCTCACGCTGAGGCTCAAAACTTCTCCAGTGAAGTTCTTGGCAGGTTTGGTCACTGTCCTCTTAGTCTAGCAATCTCCCACCACAAGGAGGACCTGGTGAAGATGTTCAAGGTGGGAGTTCTTCACCAGCTTTGCTGGCTCCCCGTCTACGACTTGATCACGGTGGTGCAGGAAAACTTGTACAAGCAAGGGGCCCCCATTGATTACATCGAGTCGTTCAAGGCGTTGAGGGTGGACCCGATCTTTCCTCTCCATTCAGGTAGTTAGAGTGCAGCCCTTCCTCATAGCGTGAACGATTTGTGCAGGAAGAATACCTCGGGATCAGAACATTTCCTTCTTGCCTGAGATGCTCCGAACGCAAATGGACAAGACGATGATCCAGTCGTACGACGGCGATGTCGTCATCCCTGGGGATTACGATACCATTGCAAAGGAGATGAACAAGACTCATGCTTTCAACTCAATCAACATGACGCTCGATGAAGAAAACGAGCAGAGCGACGAGTTCACGATCATGTCCTCCAAGTGGTGGAAGAATGGAGGAGTTTATGGAACGAAGGAGGACGAAGCGGTGAGTTCTAATTTTACAAGCTTCTTGTCCTCAATGTCTTTGATCAGGACCCCCAAAAAGATCTCTTGCCCGTACCTGAGCCAGATTTTGCACTTGACGAAGACTACTCGACCCATTCGGAATGTGAAGGCTTTGAAGATCCCATGGCTTTTGATCCCCATGAACTTGAATCATGATATGTGTCCTTGTGTAAATAGTAAATGTTTCTATATGTTTTGTAGCTCCCTCCCTCCCTCCCTCCCTCCCTCCCTCCCTCCCTCCCTCCCTCTGCCCCACTTCTCCCCCCCCTCTCTCCCTCCCTCCCTCTCTTCTGCAATCTGCAATTTTCTCCACCTCACTCTTCTCCCTCTGCTCTACACTCTTGCCTCTGCTCTTCTCTCTCGCACCGGCTCCTCCCTCTCCGCATGTCCTCTCCTCCCTTCCGTTGGGAATCCTTCCTCCTCCCTGTTCTCCTTGCTTTCATTGCATTTGACAAGTGATCTTTGGGGGTGGGGGTACGGCGCCTTCGTCGGACCGGTGGTTTATAGTACTGAGTGCTTGGAAATAACCAGGTAGGTGATGTTTTGAACCAGTCCAAAAAAAAAAGTCCTAATCCTGAGGGTGGGGTTAAAAAAAAGTGCTAATCCTGAGGGTGGGGTGAAAGAGAGGGGTAGTGAGTGAACAGTGGGTTGAAAATTGTCTATATTGGTGGGGTTCCACATAGACAAGGATAGGGTCATTCACTGATGGGTGGGGTCCGAAAAGTTTTTCTAGGGGATACTCCGCTTGGTAGTGGATGGGGTGGTACGATGATTTCGTCCAAAAGTGGGACTCGATGGCTATGGGAGAGCGTCAGGCGAAATGGGAGGACGCGGGAGAGGAGGAGAGAGGTTTCAAGGAGGAGAGGCGAAGAGGAGAGGAGAGGAGAGGAGGAGAGGAGGGTTCAAGGGAAGAGATTGATGGTGAAGACGAATGAGGATTGCTGGGGGACTCAGCGGTAAGCAAAGTCGATGATTTTGTGTTTGTACTCAACGTCAGGACAATAGCCAGCAACATGTCAAGGGATGTTAGCATGTCGAACTCTCCTGGCCAAGAGAACAGCATCAAGAGAGTCCTTGCTCTGGCGCAGAATCTTTATCTCTCCCTCCTTCTTGCCCTTCTTGTTTGCCGTCCCTGCGATTCATCGTGGACTGAGATGATCCCGTCGGGCCCTCAACCTCCTCCCCGTCGATCGCATGTGAGCGTTCAGATCGAGAGCACCAACGAGATCTTCATCTTCGGAGGAGCGACGGACGGGTGCTCAATATGCGAAGGAGGACCCATTGAGACCGCTGGCCTGCCCTGCGACCCAAGCACGGCAGCAAGCGTCTGTCAGGGAGGCTTTTGTGTGGTAAAGGACCACTGCCTGCTCAACGATGCATGGACATTCAACGTACTCTCCTTCGAGTTCATCCCGCTGCAGCAGTGCTCCTCTTGCGGGGACTCCGTCACTCCTCCGCCGGTGGAGGGAGCAAGGGGAGTCCTGTGGCAGAAAGATAACCCGGATGCCGTGGCTGCTCTGGTGTGGGGAGGGCGGACGTACACCAGGAGCGCCTGCCCGACGACAAGCCTGTCCAACGACTGCTTCTCTGCCGCCATGTTCAAGTTTGCCTTTTCTGGCTCGCAGTCGAAGTGGGTCAAGGTTGAGTCGCTGAGCAACGTCGCCCCGACGGGTAAGGACGGAGGATGAGCTAGGGGGACCACTGTCGTGGAGTCACGGTGAGAGCAGGGAGGTATGGACATTCCATGGACATCCTTGGCTCGCAGATCCTCTTGTTCGGGGGGAGCGACGGCAAGTCTGTCCTCAGTGACATCTGGATGTAAGTGTTCGGGTCGGACAAGCTTCTCGGGGATGACCTACTTTCTGCTCAGGTTTCAGCCGCAGACAAGCATCAACAGCGGAGAGTGGTCGGCAGTCAACGTGGACCAGTACGACCTGGCAGCCGTTGGGCTCGGTGAAGCTCTACGTGACCTTGTCGTTTCCCACCAGGTCTCGGAGCCCCGGGCCCGGCCCCCGGATGTTCCACTCGTCGACGGCGTACCAGAGCGATACCAGCTCGGGTAGACCGCAGGCTGGAGGCAGCACGATAATGTCTGACGTGTCTGTATGGTCAGGAGGCTATCAGATCTTCTTCTTCGGAGGGATCGACGAGTCTACGGTCCTTCAGAACGACCTTTGGACCCTGCAAGTCAACCCCGACTCTGCCTTCTGGATAACGTGGGATCCATCGACGAGTGGGCCGTCGGGCAGAGCAGCACACACGTCAATATTCTACAACTTTCAGGTAGAGGGAGGGAGGGAGGGAGGGAGGGAGGGAAGGAGAGGGAGAGAGAGAGAAGGGAGAATGGTGTTGGGAGGGGACTTGGTTACATGGAGAGGGAGAGGGAGAGGGCAAGGGAGTGGGAGAGAGGTTGGATTTGAGTGGAGGAACAGTGGGAGTTCGTAGGTTGGAGTCAAGGATAGTCTTGGAGATGTAGCTGGGCCAGTAACTTCCGTTTCAAAGATCATCGTCGTCGGTGGAGAAGGAAACGGGGGAGCAGGAACGGAGAAAGTTGTGTCGAGTATGTGGTACTACGACACCGAGCAGTTCAAGTGGAAGAGGACGGAGCTCCTTGGGTCCGGTCAGGCAGTTCCGAAGGTTGCCTTCCACACCATGGAGTACGCTGCTGTAAAGTCTCAGTGATGGCCGTGGCTGGACCGGCTGACGTTCTGCAGGGCCCGAAGCTGCTGATCGTGCTGTTCGGGTCAACGAACCGAGTGAAGTTCTCCAACAAGGTCTACTACGCCGACATCAACGACATGGTGCTTCCCATCGCTCCGAGTGTAAGGATGACGTCAGCACGCAGGTGTGGAGGCGAGCGAGGCCCTCCGGCACGCTCCCTTCAAGGAGAAGCGGGCATGCGGCCGAGGCGTTCGCGTCGAGCCTGATCGTTTTCGGAGGAGTTTCCCCGCGGTACGGGATGTACGGAGATACCTGGAGGTTCGACCTCGGGCAGGGAATCTGGTCGCCAGTGAGCTACGGAACTGACGCGCAGCCCCTTGCGAGAGCCTACTCTTGCTCCTTCAAGATCTGGAACTACATGGTGGGCCCTGCTGCTGCTGTTACTCCTTTTCTCTTTTTCTTCCCTCCTTCCTTCTCCTCCTCTGCCGTGCAGGTTTGACGTTGCGTTTCTAGATCATCCACGGGGGAGAAGCGGCAGACAGTGTGTGGCTGCAGGATATGTGGAGATTTCACCCTGGAAGTCAGAAATGGAATCCCATCAGCTTCTCCTCCTCTGAGGTCCCGAGCAAGCGCAGCAAGCACTCCTGCTCTGTCATGGACCCGCTCTCCCTCGAGCCGTACGCCCTGGTCTTCGGTGGGGTGGCGGATGTAGGAGCAGCAAAGGAATTGATCAGCAACGACCTCTGGGCGTTCAAGCCCGTCCAATCCGCCTCCTCCCGCGACGCTGCGTGCAAGCAGAGGTTGAACAACATGGCGAGGTTCGACGGGATCAACGACTTTGTGGTCATCTACGACCCGATCTCCACAGCTGGGGGCAAGCTGAGCTTTACCATCGAGGCCTGGGTGTTCATCTTTGACTTTGACACGGAGTATCAGTCGATCCTCTCGATGGGGTCAAACCTCAACATCCAGCGCCTCTCCTCGACCAGCTACCTCCGGGTCACAGCCCTTGACATCCACCTCAAGGGCAGAGTCAACGTGTTCGACTCTAGTTGGCACCACATCGCCGTCACCTTCGGCAGCGGGAGGGGCTACGACGAGCTTGTCCTCTACGTGGACGGCCAGGTCGACGTCAGCAAGAACCTGACAGGGCTGAAAGTTGGTACCTACGACTCGACGCAGTCGCTGGTGCTGGGATACGGGGATGAAGCTGTCTCCTCCTACTTCAACGGGTACATGGACGATGTCAAGTGGTGGAACGTCTCAAGGACCCCAGATCAGGTTCAGAGCAGCATGTGGGGACTATTTAACAACGACCAGACGCTCCAGGGCTGGTGGCAGTTCGAGAGCGCCAACGTGGATGGAGTGGTCAGAGACTTCTCTCCCTCCGGCCGCCATGGCAGCAAGGGGAACGGTGCGCTCATAGCAAGGCCCAGCATCCTCCCCTCCACCGTCCCCTGCTCCAAGACCGAGTGGCTGTCGCAGAAGCAGCTGTCCTTCGGCTCATGGCAGAAGATTGTTACTCCCGCAGACGGCACTCCTTCCCCTCGCCACTCGCACGTCGCTGCCTCCATCTCCAAGACCCGCCTGCTCGTGCACGGAGGCGTCAGCTCTACCTGGACCATCCTTGCTGACGTCTGGATGTTCGACTTCGGCATCACGACTGGAAACCCATGGCAGCTGATCCGTCCCCTGTCTACAGTCACCATGTTCCCCATGTACGGCCATAAGGCGATCCTGGTCGGAGGGCATTCCGTCCTTGCCTACGGTGACGTCTTGCTCTTGAGTTCTCCCTTGCGCTCTCTCCTCGCTCTCTTGCTCCTTCTCCCTCCTCTCTTCTTACTTCCTCTCTACCAACTTTTCTCATTGTCTCCTGACGTCCTGCTGTCCTCCTCCAGTGTGTCCCCTTCCAACCCTTCTCTCCTTGTCAACTTCTTCAGACTCCTCGTCCTTTCCAGCTCCTCCTCTTCTTCCCTCCCTTCCTCACTCATAGAACTTTCCTTTCCTCCTTCACCTTCTCCCCCTGCTCACTCTGACATCCTTGCCCTTCACCCAGGAGCTTCTCAGCGATCGACCTCCCTCCCGATGGAGATGCTGCAGTTGGACGCGAACTTCGGCAATCTGATCATGGAGATGTCCCCTGTTTCAGGTCTCCCTCCCCTCTCCTATCATTCCCTCCTCGAGAGCAGCACGGGCAATATGATCTTCGGCGGAGACTCCCGGCATGCGTCCACCGCGAAGGAGGACGGGCAGCATAAGGGGGAGAGCGTATCCAACGCGCTCTACCTCTACCAGGATACGGCGAAGACGTGGGGAGTGATGGAGGTACCCGGGATCAAACCGGGCTCGGAGTTCTGGGGGACAGGACTGACGCTGGTGGGAGGAACCACCATGCTGATCTTTGCGGGGTTGAGCGACATGCACGCTCATGCTATGCTGTGGACTCTTGACGTCTCCTCCTCCACCTGGAGCATGTTGACTTATTCCGTGCTCAGCGTCGGCAGCAACGACACGACAGCAGCCGTTCCCTCCTGCTCTAGCGTGCAGCAGTGCCTCCCCTTGTCCCGGTACGGCCACTCAAGCGTGAGCATGTCTCCGACTTCTAGCCCCTACCTGGCGAACGCTGCTGTGATCTATGGAGGCTTTACCGAGGATCGGCTCCTGCCCTACGATGATGTCTACATCGTTCAGCTCTCCTCCTCCTCCTCCTCCTCCTCCAACATGGGGATGGTCATCGGGCCCCTTCGAGTCGAATCCTCCTCTACTCCCGGGGGACTGTACTTTCACGCTGCTGCTGTCGATGGAAATAACGTAATCGATCTCTTCCTGCGCCCCTGGAGTCTGAGGAGGGGGCAGAACTCTCCCCTTCCCTTCTCCTCTCCTTCCTCTACTTTCCCCACCTCCTCCCACTCCCTCCATCCTTCCTCCCTCTGACGCTCGCGTGCAGATGTACGTCTGTGGGGGCCTGCAGCAGAACTCGTTCGCTCCCTCCAACTCTCTCTGGAGGATGAGCTTCTCAGGTAGCCTGACCGTCCGCTGGCAGCAGGTGGAGGCCCAAGGCGAGGGCCTCCCGTTCACCTGGAGTATTTCCATGCTGCCGGCAGCTCCAGGAAGCTTCCGGATCGTTGCTGGAGCTGTTTGCACAGGGAGCCAGGACCAGTGCTCATCACAGGACAGCTTCTTGTCGCAGCGGGTGGGAGGAGGAGGGGGAGAGGAGGAGGAGGGGAAGAATGAAGAGAAGACAAGGAAGAGGAGGAGGAGAAGGAGGAAGGAGGAGGAGGAGGAGGAGGAGGAGGAGGAGGAGAGAGTTCAGCAGTTGCTGACCGTGGGTGTCAGAAAGTCATCATGGAAGTGTGGAAGGTCGATGTAACGACGAGCAACGAGAGCAGCGTGTACACCTTGGACAAGCTCAACATCTTCGACGACCCCCAGCAAGGGAGCCCGAGGGCGAGGAAAGGAGCGGCAGTGCAGATCTTTGGGAACTACCTCGTCATGTTCGGAGGAGCGAGCTACTTCCACGACCAGGACTGGGGGGATCTCAACGATCTTTGGGTGCTCAAGTTGACGTTGGACAAGAGCTACGTGGCCTTCACTTGGCTGGCAGTCATCGTCTCAGGTGCAGCTCCCCGACCGCGAGCATGCGCTGGGATGCTGCTGTCCGACCCCTACGTGTTCATCTTCTCGGGAGCCAACGTCGTTGCCGGAGAACTCTCGGACATGTGAGCTATGAAGGAGAGGAGGGAGGAGGAGGAGGGAGAAGGAAAGGGACAGAGCAGGCGCAGGAGTAGGTGAAGGTGCAGGACAACAAGGGGCAATTTTGACTCTCCCTCCCTCTCTACCTTCTGCTGCTACTTCTCCTTCATGACTTCAGATGCATATCTGCTGACTCTGCCGCTCCTCTCGATCAGGTGGAGGTTTGATTACACCGCTGCGTTTCCCCCGAAGTGCTTCTCTGTAGGGGAGGCTACTAGGTTTGCGACAGCAAACGAGGTAAGCGAGCGGAGGTCGAGGACAAAGAGAGGACGAGGAGGATGAGGAGGATGAGAAGGAGGAGGGCGCGATCGGGGAGGAAGAGTTGAAGGCAGCTGCAGCATGTTGAGGAGGAGGGAGAGGGAGAGGGAAGTAAGCACGAAACGCAGGACATGGAGTTCAACATCATTGTGAGGAATATCTTCGGAGGCAACAATCAAGACTGCTCGTCGGACTTCACAGTTGAGTTTCAGAACCTCCAGACAAGCTCCTTCCTCTCAGGCAAAGTACTCAAGACGCTCACAGAGACAAGTTGCCGGTACTTCCTCCTACTCCTCTTCCTCCCTCCCCCTCCCAACTCCTTCCTTCTCCCTTCCCCTTGACCGCCGACACCTCCTCCTGCTCAATAGCTGACCTTGCCGCGTGCAGGTACAGGGTGCAGTACAAGATGAAGAAGATCGGGATATTCCAGATGAAGATCTTCACGATGAACGTCGAGATCAGCAACTCTCCGACGGAGATCAACGTCCGTCCAGGACCCAACCTGTACTCCATGTCCGTAGCTCAGGGCGACGGGCTGTCGTCCTGTACCGCTGGCATTACTTGTACCTTCACCATCATCGCTCGTGACAGCAGCGGGAATCAGGGCCGGGGGGAGGACGCGATCCGGGTGCTCCTGACAGGGCCCTGCTTTGGCCCTCTGGAGGATCCAAACACGCAGGTGAAGGAGGAGCAGGAGGAAGGGGAGGAGGAGCAGGAGGGCAGAGGTGAAGAGGGAGAGGGAGAATTGAGGTCTGCAGGTGTTCAGCAGGAGGGGAAGTGTGAACAATGAATGAGGAGAGGACTTAGAGGAACGAAAGAATTGGCAGGGAAAGGAGGCAGAGGGAGGAGGATGAGTGGGAGCTGGAGGCGGAGGAGGACGAGGCCAATTGAAAGTCCTGCAGATTTTGCAACCCTGTCTCGGTCCAGACTCAATGACTGGATTCCAACTTGACAACTTGGATGGGACCTACGACGTGAGCTATACTATCACAGCTACTGGAAACTACTCGGTCAGATCTACTACACATTCTTTTCCCCCTCCTCCCTATCCCCCTACCTGTCGCTCTTCATCAACCTGCTTTCTCCTCCTCCTCGCCCGATCTGTCCTGCTGACCAGGCACTACATGCTACGAGGAGAATCTAACAAACATGCTGCAGATCCATGTCTTGATGGACGGCAATCAGCATATCAGCGGCAGCCCCTACCTAATGAACATCCAGTCGAACACTATCGACCCCTCCTTCTCCCTCATCTACGGCGAGGGCCTCTCTTTCTCCGAGGCCGGCATCTCCTCAAAGTTCTACGTGCAGACAAGAGATGTACGCGACCGAGACGGTTAAGAGGAGGAGACGCGGAAGAGCTGACGGAGGGGGCAGGTGTTTGGGAACAACATCAGCACCTCCGGCTCAGACTCGATCGCTGCGCTCTTCTGGAAAAGCGCTCCTGATGGCAGCATCTCCAACGACCCCATGCAGGTTACCCATCTCTCCCTCCCTCCCTCCCTCCCTCTCTCTCTCCC
>NW_005434650.1:599772-620084 GCF_000315625.1 Guillardia theta CCMP2712 | reverse complement strand
CCTCCCTCCCTCCCTCCCTCCCTCCCTCCCTCCCTCCCTCCCTCCCTCCTCCCTCTATTTTTTACATGTTCATGATTATTGCCAGGTTGGCGTCCGGCAAGTCGCGCAGGATTCGGGCTTATATGAGATCATCTTCTATCCTTTCTCAGCTGACAACGGCACCATGGAAGTCTGGGTCAACAACAACTGGCGCCGAGTCTTTCCCATCGCTCCCATCCCCGTCTTCGGCGTTTCACGCTCGAATCAAGGTTTTCCTGCTCCATCCTCTCTTTCAGCCTCTCTCGCTCCTCCTCTCCTCCAACCTCTTTGCTCCCCTCCTCCAGTCTCTCTCCTCCCTCCTCCTCGCCTTCTCCCCATCCTCGTCGTCGCCCTTGAAGGATATCCCGCATGTCTTCCACGCTGATGCTTTCATCGACAGACTCGATCAGAATGATCATTTTCGCTCCCATCGCCTGCTTCGCCTTCGGGCTCATCATGGCCGTCGTCATGAACAGAATTCAAAATTTCTTCAAGAAGAAGCGAATGAGCGAGAACGGCGAGGAGGAGGAAGAGGGCAGTAGTTCACAAGACAACAAGAGGGTACTTCTTTAACCCGACACTCCTTTTCTCTCCTGCTTCTGCTCATCCACCACCACCACCACCACGATACCCCGTTCCTCTTCTCCATTCTCTACTTACTCATCGCGACAGGAATCTATCAACGAGCAGGAGCCGTTGGTATCAGGTTCGAACTCTCTGTGACCGTCAATGGACGTTACCCTTGACAGCCTCGCAAGGTCCCGACCCCAAGGCAAAGTCCAACGGAGAGCAGCGCGAGTTGCAGCCCGAGGTCTCTTGCCATTTGATCTCCCGACTTGCAATGTGAACCAATCCTGTTGTCTCAGAGAATACTGGAAAGATTGATGCAGCAGAACTTTCTAAATGCGGTAAGGAGGACACTACTCCTACTCCTACTCCTACTCCTACTGTCCTTCTCCTCCTTTCCCTGCTCTCTGTTCTGTTCTCTTTGCCTCCTCTCACAGTGACTTCGATGACTCTACATTTCAGGACGACGAGAGCTTGCTCAAGAACATGCTAACGGACGACGACCCTCAAGGCTCGCACGATGAAACCGTCACAATCCCTTCCCTTTGACTCTTGCGCAGTCATCGGAGCCCTCGACGTCTACTTTGAGAGCGAGCATGACGAGGAGCAGAAGGAGGCAGTGAGTTCTTCTCATCCTCCTCTCCCGCCAGCTCATGCTGTCCAGGTCCTCGCGCACACGCTGAAGAAGATCCTTGCAGCCAGGGAGTCACGGCTTGTCAAGTGACCTGCCGACCAGGCCTCTGCTCAGTCATCAGGCCGATACATCGATACATCGATCACAGACTTGTACTCTCTCAACAAAAGTCACCCGGCTGGGTACAAACTTTTAGTCATATCAGTCAATAAGTAAAAAAATCTGGGGAGAGTTTTAGATAAGGTTGAAAGCCTCTTATAATGGAACAGCCTCATCACCACCCCTACCCTTCCGTCCTCCTCTCCGTGTACCACCCCTGTATCCCTATGCGCCACGACACTACCAAGTGCTGCACCGATCCCCAACCCCCTACCCCCTTGCTCGTAGGCCTCCTACGTGCCCCCTATCTTTTGACCACCCCTCGCTCATCTGCGCACCACCCTTTGTGGATGGCTTCGAAGGAGGGGTACTGGTGCAGTCTAGGGAAGGCCATTCGCACTGGTGCAGGCGTTGTAGTGAGGGACGTGACGAAGAGAGGAAGTCAACCCCTACCCCCCTAGCCCCTGAACCCCATCCATCATCACCCCCACCCTACAAAATGTTGCACCCCAACGCTCGGACTACCCTAGTTTGGAACCCACATCACCCCACCCCTCTGGGATGACGCACCTGGGGTGGTCAGACAGGGTTCTGAGTTTCCCCGACAAGGCAACAAGTGGGAAAGATCCTCACGCTCCTGCTGCCCTCGCAGCCTTGCGATTCTCTCCCCCCCCCCTTCTCCGCAAGCCCCCGCTCCTCTCCTCACCACTTCGCCGCATCTCCTTACTCTCCTTTCATCCTCCAATATTCTTCAGCATCGATTCTGATTCGGACAGAGAAAATCGAGATCCATTGCCCTTCTCCACCAGCGAGCAGGCAAAGCTAACCAATCAACACCTCTCCTGTCGCTGCTGGTGCAGCAGGGCTATCTGTTAGATGCGCAGCAAGAATAGCAAGAATGTCGTTCTGCCTGGGAAAGCGTCAGGTGTCAGCACCGCAAGGAACGCAGGCCTTGTCTTGGCAGTGATCTGTGGGATGCTTCTGCGAGATCTCCTGATAAGCTGCATGCATTCTTGTTTTCCAAACAGCCCTTCGCTCGATCAGCAACAAGATCCGACAATGATCGGGCAGGGTAGCGCAAACGTGGGAGAGGAGTTTCGGCTTGTTCTGTCGACCTCGTCCCTGCTGAACATCTCTACCTACGTGCACAACCTCTCATTGACATCGAATGGACTGAACGTCATGAAATGGAAAAAAGTGATTTCCAGGCTGACAGTGGAGGACATCTTGCTGCTCTCGAGCATGAAGAAAGGAGTCTCCAGGCTAGCAGGAGCAGCCCCGGACCCACGAAACGCTTCTAGCAAGATGCAGAACAGCTCCTCGTCCTACAACCTCAGCACCGCAGACAGACGAGCCTCGAGCTCTGCTCTGCTCGCAGGTCAAGCGCTGCAGTCTAACACCACGGGGACCTTCAAGGCTGCTGCAGCATCCGAGGTGGTCCGGCGGAGGATAAGCCTGAGCCCTCTCCTCACCAAGAGCTTTCAAAGGCCGTCCGTGGGCGGAGGCAAGTCAGGTGGGCCGGTGTTTGTGTTTTGGGCAGGAGTAGAAGGCACTGGACATCATCTCATCGATCAGCTGGGCAAGAATCACCCTCATGTCCGCACTGACCACGAAGCCGTGCATATGACGTGTCTGCTCTGGAACGAGCAGGGTCAGAACGGTCTCTTCAACGTGAGGTGGCATGGAAGCCCAAGGACGGCGAGCTCTGCGATCGCTGAGATTGTCAGACGCTCTCGGCGTAGGCAGCATTCTCCTTCCTTCTACTTCCTGAGCGGACTAGAGCATAGCTCCAGCTGCTCTACGGGAATGCTCTCATACCCCAACTACGCAGGCCCAAGCGAAAGAACGCCGGACGTGGCCAAGCTTGTCAAGGCGATGCGGCGATCGGAGGCTAACTTCAAGGTGGTCGTCTTGATCCGAGACGCGCTGAGCATCATCTGCTCTTGCTCGATCAAGCGCAACTTCAGGCCCTGGAACGAACAAGCTCAGAGGCTTCGGGCGGCAGCCTTGGACCTGGTCGCTCAGCTTCGACACCTCGACGCGAGCGAGTACATATGCTTGGACTACAATGGGATCGCCGGAGGGTCTTCGGTGGAGACCTTGGACAACTTCCTCTACGACGGGAGAGCTCCAGACACAAGCATAGGGAAGAAGATGAAACAAATCTTCAACAAGCCGAGGTACCAGCCTGCAGCAACGTGCTCTGACTATCAGTGTGGTCGGAAATTTGGCTGGAATTATCAGATATCAGAAGGAGAGTGCATGTCAGCGTCAGAGCTACAGGATGCGATGGAGGTACTGCGGCAAACATGTCCCAATCACATTCCAGCAGACATGGTGTCGTTCCCGAGCACAGCGTGAGTGAGCACAGAGTATGCAGTTGATATGTTGGTATGTGAATGAAGTAGATTGATGACTCTCAACTGATCGATTTCGCCATCCGATGATCGCCTCGTTACTGCGGTGGCCTCAGTTTCGGTCGGGCTCAGGGCCCCGGGCCGGGCCCGGGCCGGACACTGAGAATTGAAGATGTTTGTCGACAGGAGTGTCGGGGAGGCCATGCCGGCGGGAGGGCGGCTGCAAGTGCTTTGCCTGCATGGCAGCCAGCAGTGCGGGGAGATCTTCTCTCAGAGGCTTTCTCCTCTTACTGCCAGATGTCAGAGCTTCGCCGACTTCCACTTCCTCGATGGGCCTGTTGAGCTGCCTCTATCCGAGGGGCAGATGGTCCCGATGCGATGCTGGTGGAACGGAGGGGGTCGGAAGGAGAGGGGAGGGGGGGGAGCAGCTCATAGGGAGGTGGAGGATGCCTTCCAAGGGACGAGGTTCGACGGCATCGTTGGGTTTTCCCAGGGAGCTGCTCTGGCGGCAGAGATTGCAGCAAAGGCTGCTGGACTGCCGATGGGCCATCCGTTGAGAAGTTTGCGGTTCATCATGGTTTCTGGAGGATACGCCACGAGCGCGGTGGAGGAGGCAGGTCTTGCAGGAGAGCTGAAGGTGCCGTCGCTTCACATAATGGGTACGGAGGACGAGGCTGTCACGGTGGAGGAGAGCCAACGACTGTCGTCCTTGTTCAAGGGAGCGGAGAGCCATTGTCACAACCACAGTCACATCTTCCCTTGCAAGGCCGCGGATCTTGACGTGTATGAGGCTTTCTTGCGCAGACAGATGCAGCCCGAGGAGGAGAGCGACGCTCCTTGCTTCGCAGCCTCAGCATGCCAACAGGATGAGCTTGAAGCGGTAGCCGCCATTTTCGGCGATGACGTCTTGGAGTCCTGCCTAGAGCCCCCGATGGTTCATGTCCGCCTGTCCGAGGTGGATGCTCTTGTCAGTGTCAAGATCCTCCTCCCCAAGGACTATCCAGACGAGGCTATTCCCAAGGTAGAGGTGAAGGGGTTGAAGCAGGTGGACCCAGCCATGTTCGACCGCATTCGGGGGGAGTGCGAGGGCAGCAAGGGGAACCCGATGATCTTTGACGTCATCAACGTCGTCAAGGAATGGATGTTCAACCATCCTCCTGAGGTGTCTGCAGCACCTGACAGCGGAGAGCGAGCTGAACAAGCTGCAACTGACTCCAGCAACCTCGAAGGGCTGGCTGGACTGCTGATTAGTGGCCAGGAGGACGCCGGGGACGACGAGGGTCTTGTGGAGGAGGCGAGCGAGGACGCAGCCAAGTACGATCATCTCCACAGGTTGAGCGATGAGCATCATAATCAGGTTGAGGGGAAGGGAGGGCAGTGGAACTTCGTGGTAGGTCTGGTCGGCAAGCCGTCAGCGGGCAAGTCAACACTCTTCAACGCCCTTGTCAACCCAGTCAGGCCCGAGGACGATGCGAGGATGGAGTCTTTCCCCTTCACGACGATCCTTCCCAACACAGGTCAGGGCTACTTCACTGTCCCCTGCCCCTCCCCTGCCAAGGATGTAGAGGGCACGATGACGCCTGCCCATGGCTTCGCTGGAAACGGCGAGCGGCTATTGCCGATCCAGGTGATCGATGTGGCTGGTCTTGTGCCTGGGGCATACCAGGGCAGAGGGCACGGGAACGCGTTCCTCAACGACCTGTGTGGAGCAGACGTGCTGATCCATGTGGTGGACGCGTCGGGAGGGACTGACAAAGGCGGCAACCCGACGGAAGCTTCTTTCTCCGGGCTCGGGAGAAGAGAGGAGAAGGCAAAGGAGGAGCAGGATGTCTACAGACCGAGTGATGACGTGGCATGGGTACGAAACGAGATCCATCGCTGGATCTACAACAACATACAAGCAAAGTGGGCCTCCGTCGTCCGGCTCGGCGTCGATCGACTGGTCGAGCTGCTCAGCGGTTACCATGCGTCTCGCGCGGTAGCCGCAGCAGCTCTGAAGAGGATGGGAGTTGATCTGAAGACAATATCGTCGGAGGAAGTGAGTTTCATGATTCTTGAAATCTTTTTCTTGCCACCTCTCCACCAGCCCCTTGTTTTCTCCTCTTTTCGTTCTTCTATGCTCCCAAAATCTTTTCGTTACCTCTACATTCCTCATCTCCTCTCTCCTCTCTCCTCTCCTCGGACGTCTCTGCCCTTCTCCTTTTGTCTTCGTCTCTTTTTTTTTTTCCTTCTTCTTCCTTGGCTCTGCTGATACTTCCCCTTAAGCTCCGCCTTTGGATGCCCATCGACCTTCACCGGCTCGTCGCTCACTTCCTCCGGGTCAGGTTCCCCATCCTCCTCGCCCTCAACAAGTGCGACCACCCGGACTCGGAGGGGCACGTGCAGGAGCTGCTGCGAAGGTACGACAAGGAGCCGCATGCTCGAGTCAGCGCTCTCGCCGAGCTCAGACTTTCTCGGTGGCGACGGGAGGGGAGGGTCGACTACAGTCCTGGCTCCCGCCATGTCCACGTCATCAGTCCTTTATCCACCTTCGGGGAGGAGCTGCGGTGGGTGCAGGACGTTATGGCGAATCTGGGAGGGTCTACGGGAGTGCTTGAGCTCGTCAACGCTGCCGTTCACCTTCGCCCTCCCCTCCTCGTGTTCCCTGTGGCTGACCTGGAGACCTGTCGGTGTGAGGGACCCGTACAGGTGCCTCCACCTCCACCTCCTCCTCGCTCCTCGCTCCTCGCTCCTCGCTCCTCCTCTCTTCTCCCCCTCCTCTCTCCTCGCTCTTCCGCGCTCCTCCTCCTCCTCCTCACTACTTCTCCTCACTCCTTCTTTTTCTCCTTCACTTTCTCCTCCTCGATCCTCCTTGCTCCTTCTCCTCGCCCATCCTCAAGCTCGTTGCAGCGGCAAGAAAGTCTCGGGGTCGCAGGAAGCTGGTTCTCGACTTGTGCAGCAGGCTCAGATCACATTCTGCGCGACGTAATCGTGATGAAGCCGGGTGAGGGGAAGGAGGAGCGACCGACCGACCGGGCTGATCCCTCCATGGCAGGGAGCTCGGTACAGGACGTGTATGAGACGATGAAACGGCCGCCATGGCAGGTGAGGAGGAGGGAGGAGGGAATGGTGAAGTTGAGCTCCTCCTCTCAGATGATATCCGGAGATTTCATCCGGGCGGAGTGCAGGATAGACCAGGAGCAGGTGACGAGAGAGGACAGGAAGGAAGAGGACGAGAAAGGGGGGAGGGGAGACAGGAGGAGGGGAACAGGAGGAGGAGGACGGGGGAGAGGAAATAGAGGGACGAGGAGGAGGATCTTTGAAGCAGGAAGGCGAGCAGGAGAAAGAGGAGGAGGAGGGAAAAGGGAATGAGGAGGAGGAGGGTAGCAAGTGTTGACAACAAGCGGTTCAGAGGAAGCTGATGAAGAAGACGGACGTCGTGAACGAGGGGACGTGCGTACTCAAGGTGGAGGGAGCGAGGGAGGGAGACAGTAACCATCTTACACTTGTTTCCATGGCAGATCATGACGAACAAGAGGAGCTGCTGGCAGAGGAAGTAAGGGTGACTTGATCCTGTGCTGTTTGACTTCAGAACGTCGTCGTGATGGGATTGGGGAACTTGTCCACTGCGATGTCCAGCTCCAGGACGAGATTGTCTGCAGACAGAGAGGAAGAAGAGTCATTCTGTAAAGAAACGTCTTCTCCTCTCTCCTCTCTCCTCTCTCCTCTCTCCTCTCCTCTCCTCTCCTCTCCGCTCCTCTCCACTCCTCTCCTCTCGATTTCTCATCTCACCGAATCGCGCGAACTGCAAATTCTTGAATCGAAACCTGAAAATGCGATGAATGACAATATCTGAAAACCGCTCGCTCACCTTGCGCCGTCCAAGTTGATCTCGAGGTTTGAAAACCAAACCTTGAGCTTTCTGCGTCCGCATGTCAATCAGACAAGCATCTGTCAAGCATGATTATTCAAGAAGCACTCACTGGCACAGATCGATCGTTGATACTGTTGCTGATGTAGTGGCTGCTTTTGCTGTTGCTGTTGCTGTTGCTGTTGCTGCTGTTGCTGTGGATGTTGTTGTAGAGTATGACGCTGTCGCAGTCGTCATGGTCTTTGTTGTTGACGTCAAATCCTTCCAGATAAAGTTCAGACCAGGAGGTATAACAAATCTTCTCACAGACATTCTCTATTCCAACAATGAGCTCTCCTGCACCATCCTTGGACAAGTAAAGGTCGAACTGCTGTCCTGAGGTACAACAAGTCAATCATCAAACTCCCCTCGCCCATCGCACAACCCTTGTATGTTCCGCTGAAGGTAGCCTTTCCCCCTTTAGTATCCACCTGCCCGTGGCAAGCAACATCATCTCAAGGAACCTTCACCTCTCATTCAGCTACTCGCCTTGCCGACGCGTCTGAAGACGAACTGATCGTCGTCCCCGAGCCTTGCTGACGCGACAAGGGGATGGCAGAGAAAGTTTCCCCAGTCCCTGCTCATCGCTCAATCATCTCCTTCCTCCACTTCCAGCTCCCTCCCTTCCCCCATCCTACCTGCTGTCAAAGTACACCACAGCTGATCCTCGGGCCGTCTTGAGCATTCGTATCTCTCTATTCTGCTCACCTGCCGTCAAAAGCAGCCAACCATCACGTCAGGCGTCACCTGCACCAGCCCCATCAAGTCCACCGCTGCATCTCCCACAGCCACGTCGATCATCCTGCACGTCAGACTGAGGGGGGACTCCCATGCTCTCCCGGACACCTGGTGATCTTGACGGACCCTCGCCCTCCACACACACGACCTCACCTGAACTGCGTCCACCTTGCCGGACAGGATCCTCCTGCGAAGGAGAAGTCAAGGAGGAGACAGCAGCAAGATGTTGTCTTCTCACCCCGGCGAGCTCGTCACATGTACCTCTACCCTCCCATAGGACTTCATCTTCAGCTTCAACCCCAGCTGAGCTCAAGAAACCCACGTCACGTGTCAACAGGGAGCTCAGTCAGCTCGCACCTCTGCTGCCTTGCTCAGAATATCCTGCGGGTTGGTAAAGGAGCTGACGGCATACTGATGAGAAGCTCATCAGAAAGATGCCGGGGAGTTGGGGGTCAGGCAAGAGGTACCAAGTTGGTAACGACGTTCCCCGATAGCCGTCTTCTCCTCCCCTCGCTCCCCAGCCTCCATCCCTTCCTCCATCCCTCGCTGACCGTCTCTATCCTCGCCTCCTGTCTCCCTGTTGACGACAAGGACCGCACAGCCGACATGAAGCCCCCGACCTCTCCCACCATGAGAGCGGCAAGCAGCCAGCGAGCAAGGACCATGGAAGAGAGTGTGTAGGGGAGGGCAGTAATGGGTCTTTATGTGTAGAGCCCTTACAAGCCAGTCTGCCTTACCCGCCCTCGCCTGAGGCGGGCAGGCAAAAGTCGTCTGACGGTCCCGGTCCGATCTACTCGTACTCGATGAGCAACTCCACCAGGTCTGCCAGCTGAGGTGAGAAGAGACTTGAAACGCTTGGACACGCCACGCACCTCCCGGCTTGAAGAGGATCCTGAACGCCGCAGGGTCGACAGCCTCCTTGCTGGAGGAAACGTTCAAACCTTCTCCGACGGCAGAAAGCGAATGTTTAAGACCTTGACTGCTCCAGCTCCTTCAATAAATTTCGTCGAGCACGCTGGACGCTCTTCACGGCAGAACTCATTTGCAATAAGGGCTGACAGACGCGTCTCACCTCATTAGTGATGGGCCAGTCGAGCTTGGCAACCGCAAACGTCCGCAACGAGTCGCCTTCATAAACTTCATCACGAACTCTGATAGAAAAGGAGAAGCTGTCAGGTCCTAGGGTCGTCGAGAGGCTCTTATGGTAACCTCGTCAAAGAGAACTCTCCTGTCTCGAACTGATCAAACGCGACTGCCCATCTGTGTACATCGCGTCAAATGACCATCCAAGAAAAGTGTAGCAGAACCCTTCAGTAGGGCGGGAGACTGTCATTGTGAAAGTATTCTGATTCTGTGCAACAATCTCATCAGCTCAATTCAAACCACAATCATTCAACTACCAGAGCAGATGTCGACTTCCATGCGATGCTTCCCTCCTCGTCTACATCAGGGTCCTCCTCCCACAAGAGGGGCTTAGGCCATGCCCAGGGGCAATCCTTCAGTCAGTCAGACCAAACTCCATTGCATCGCAAAGCAACCTTGATAGAATAAATTGTTGAATTTTTTGCAGGCATGTCGCTGCAAACCTTGGCTGGTAAACAATCAGCCGCAAGGAATCAGAGAGGTTGAGAATACGAGCGAGTTCAAGCCATTCTTCTGCCGTTCGTGGTGGCTACACAAGTCCATCAACACGCTGGTAAACACAAGATCAAATTCACATCAAGAGGGACCCAGAGCTCGTTAAGTCGAAATATTGGTATTGTGTTGCTGTTACAGGTTGTGCGGACGATCTTGCTCTCAGGTCAGATCCCATGAACTCCATCCGAACAGAGTCTGAACGAACCTCCTCAAGTGGCTTCAGTCCATCTGCTCTCATGGCATTGAGCACACCCTCGTACTTCCTCTGCGCCTCCGCTGAGTTTGCCTCTCCCTTCCTGTTGCCTTCAGGATCAGGTTTACTCGCGACAGAGTTCGAGGACCATTCTGCAACAGCACAGACTTTTGTGAACCCTTCGTCTGGAGTAGAGAAACCCACGAGGATTCCTGGTCATTGAAAACATCAAAATCAGGGGCAGAGCAAAGGAGTGATCTTGGATTACTTGAAAACAGATGGTCATCGATAAATATCGGTTGTCCTGTCCAGCGAGTCAGATCGCGATATCAGCATCAATCTTACCAGGGTATTCAGTGGCCCACTGTGCTGCAATACTAATCGCCTGGAAGAAATTTCATGCAGGGTCTTAAATCCTCTGTAACTCACGTCCATCTTTGGATCTATATTCGCTTCCAATTTCACTCCTGGCCTGCTCATTCGATCAGGAGACAATTTTCAACACCTTCAAGACATCACTCTGCAGCAAATCCAAACGTTCTCTTCATTTTTGCCGTGACTGTCTCATTTCTTCCAGCTAGGTAGACCTCGTGTTCACCTGTCCGGACTGCAGTGAACTCCAACGATTGTGTGCAAGAAAACTACCTTCGGGTTGGTATTTCTCAACAGCGGATTTCTTGAGCCGTTGAATGGCCCCAAGGATTCTTTCACCCTTCCTTTTCAGTTTCAGAAGCTGCTTTTGTTTCTCCTATTCACGAGGGACGAACGCTTACTCATGAATCTCTACGTGTAGTGCTTTACCTTGAGAGGTCTGATTTTGACTTCCAGCGGTAAGATTTGGCTCCGAAAGATTTCATTCTCTGTCTCTTCATACTTGAGCTTCATCTTTTATCTCATGATCAGCGACTTGGATGAAAGCAGCCTTGTATAGACCTCTTCTAACTGAGCTTCCTTTGGAAGCAACTCGCTCTCCAATTCTTCCAGAGGCCCCCACGCAATCTCTTGTACCTGGCGTTCACGTACTCTGTAGAAGATCTGGACAGCATCAATCACGGGAGCAGATGGAGGTGCTTGTGACTACCTCTGACTGATCTGCAGCTCGAAGAATCTTGCTGCATCCTCCGATGCGCCATGGCAATTGCCTGAACCGTCACTGAATGATCGCAATCCAACTGCAAAGAAGACTCTACCTGTTCTCGGATTTCGCTGTACACACAACAAAGGGTCTCCTGGTAAATGGAAAGTTAAATCATTCGAGTTCAACCGACGCGCAACACGCCTTCTGCTCGAAACGCATGTTGATGGGAGGATCCTAAACGGAAAGAGAAAGTTCAGCAAAGGGCGATCAAAGATCGAGATGGGATAAGAGATACTTGTGCGTTGTCGCTGAGAGACATCCCTGCAACAAGCTTCAAACAGCGAAAGGGATGAGTGCTGATCTCACCTGAGATCCCAGGGAGGGGCTGGACTGAAACCCCATGAACCCATGAGAGGTCCTCCTTTCGGCATCTTGACAAAATCTCGCCCCCCAACAAGTCGAGTACGCCATCGAGTGCAAGATCACACAAAGAATGCTCCAATTTACATGTCTCTGCCACCTCATCTGCACAGAAAATCTCTCAGAGGAAGAGACCTTGAGATCCGATCAAGTTATTGATCTCACATTAAACTTTCTGGATTGAATCATGACAATCCTCTACCCGAGCAAGAAACGTTCTCACTCAGATCACAACCCATGCAACATGGCTGCCTGCGTCCTTTCTACCCTTCCCCGCCCTCACGACTCCTGACTCCTGTCTGTTTTCTTCGCTTCTCTTGCTCCCATGCCCTGAGTCCTGCCGGCCGCAATTCATTATTGGACCTCATCCCCTCTTCAATCACAACTTTACTCATCTCCGAGTCACTGAGCCTAACTTAGTAAGTTGACACCCTGCCCCGGCCCGGGGCCCGGTCTACTCGGAGAGGCCCGGGAGCTGGGGCCGGGTGATTGGAGTTGGAGCTACGATTACTGTGCTCGTCTGTTTCTCCTCGCACTTCAATCACGGCGTGTTGCTGTTAAAGGGATCAACCGTTGAACTAGTCAATCAAAGGTCAAACAAAGTACTACTGATATAAACTTGAAGCTAAGTGATAGTAGTTTGACTCCGAGTGATGACTGCAATGCCTCCGACTCACTCACGCTGTGCTCGGGAACGACACCATGTCTGCTGGAATGTGATTGGGACACGTTTGCCGCAGTACCTCCATCGCATCGTGTAGCTCTGACGCTGACATGCACTCTCCTTCTGATATCTGATACCTTTGTCTTCCAAACGCATGATCACACTGATAGTCAGAGCACGTTGCTGCAGGCTGGTACCTCGGCTTGTTGAAGATTTGTTTCATCTTCTTCCCTATGCTTGTGTCTGGAGCTCTCCCGTCGTACAGGAAGTTGTCCAAGGTCTCCACCGAAGACCCTCCGGCGATCCCATTGTAGTCCAAGCATATGTACTCGCTCGCGTCGAGGTGTCGAAGCTGAGCGACCAGGTCCAAGGCTGCCGCCCGAAGCCTCTGAGCTTGTTCGTTCCAGGGCCTGAAGTTGCGCTTGATCGAGCAAGAGCAGATGATGCTCAGCGCGTCTCGGATCAAGACGACCACCTTGAAGTTAGCCTCCGATCGCCGCATCGCCTTGACAAGCTTGGCCACGTCCGGCGTTCTTTCGCTTGGGCCTGCGTAGTTGGGGTATGAGAGCATTCCCGTAGAGCAGCTGGAGCTATGCTCTAGTCCGCTCAGGAAGTAGAAGGAAGGAGACTGCTGCCTACGCCGAGAGCGTCTGACAATCTCAGCGATCGCAGAGCTCGCCGTCCTTGGGCTTCCATGCCACCTCACGTTGAAGAGACCGTTCTGACCCTGCTCGTTCCAGAGCAGACACGTCATCTGCACGGCTTCTTGGTCAGTGCGGACATGAGGGTGATTCTTGCCCAGCTGATCGATGAGATGATGTCCAGTGCCTTCTACTCCTGCCCAAAACACAAATACCGGCCCACCTGACTTGCCTCCGCCCACTGACGGCCTTTGAAAGCTCTTGGTGAGGAGAGGGCTCAGGCTTATCCTCCGCCGGACCACCTCGGATGCTGCAGCAGCCTTGAAGGTCCCCGTGGTGTTAGACTGCAGCGCTTGACCTGCGAGCAGAGCAGAGCTCGAGGCTCGTCTGTCTGCGGTGCTGAGGTTGTAGGACGAGGAGCTGTTCTGCATCTTGCTAGAAGCGTTTCGTGGGTCCGGGGTTGCTCCTGCTAGCCTGGAGACTCCTTTCTTCATGCTCGAGAGCAGCAAGATGTCCTCCACTGTCAGCCTAGTGAATAGTTTTTTCAGTCTTGTGACGTTCAGTCCATTCGATGTCAATGAGAGGTTGTGCACGTAGGTAGAGATGTTCAGCAGGGACGAGGTCGACAGAACAAGCCGAAACTCCTCTCCCACGTTTGCGCTACCCTGCCCGATCATTGTCGGATCTTGTTGCTGATCGAGCGAAGGGCTGTTTGGAAAACAAGAATGCATGCAGCTTATCAGGAGATCTCGCAGAAGCATCCCACAGATCACTGCCAAGACAAGGCCTGCGTTCCTTGCGGTGCTGACACCTGACGCTTTCCCAGGCAGAACGACATTCTTGCTATTCTTGCTGCACATCTACCGATGATTGGCCTGATTCTGAAAGGGACCGTGCAATCGCTTTCAAGAATACTTTCTAGGTAGGATTGCTCTCGCAAAATGAAGAATCTTTTAACCAACGTACGCAATGGAAGGCCGAGCAGGAGAACTTGCTACGAGCTAAGTGAAGTAGTCGTCGAAGCTGGAGGAGCAAGATGGGAAGCCAGGAGGAGCAGGAGGAGCAGGAGAACTCGATGGATCCCCTCCCGTTGTCGGGGAAACATAAACATTCGTACCCCCACCCTCTTCCTATCGGGAGAGCCCTATCAAGTACCCCTACCCTTAGTTACATCTCCTGCCAGAAACAGGGGTGGAAATGATAAGGTATATGTCTTCTAAGGGGGGGTACCTGGTTCTTTTTCCCCCGGTCTCTCACGTCCCTCAATACTACACCTGTACCCCATCCCTCCCCCTCCCCTGACGAGCCTCTGCCTTGAGGGGTCCCTCGTTACTACCGTACCGTTCGGTTTGCTAAAGTCACGGCCCGAGCGATTGTCCGATCCTCGTACTGATTTTTGACTTACTAATTTGAGTAAATTGGTCACCGTAAGGCATGCCAGCCTGGGTACTAGATGCCGACCGTAGTATGGCCGGGTACAATGCAGGCCGATAGGAAATGGCATAGGGGGGCCTCAGGGGTCGGGGCACCGTGCCGCGGTGATGTACCACATTTTAACTCAACCTCTGGTACCCGGTCCGGTCCGATCCATCCCTGCAGCATGACTCAGTGAATCATTCAAGAGCTGAGCTCAGCAGTCACTGAGTGTCGGGGCCGGGCCATCCGGCCCGAACGGGCCCCGGGGTTGTGGTGGAGACGAGGGCCAGGTTTGGAGGTGAAGGGGCACGAAAAACGATGGCATTGCTGGTCAGCTTTCATTGAAGAGAGGAGAGAGAAAGAGAGGAGAGAGAGAAAGAGAGGAGAGTAGGAGGGAGAGAGAGAATTCAGTGTCAGAGCTACGGAACATAGGAGGAACAGCCTTCTAGACAACACGATGCGAATCTCAACCAGCAGCATGCTGGCAGCAACTGTTGCCTTGCTCCTTCTCCTCATGGTGGGTCTTACCTCAAACATGAAGACTGAAGGCCAGCGAGAAGCATTGCTATCCTCTCAGGCTGGCAACAATGATCCCTCTGACCAGCAAGAACAAGCAACCTTCTTCCAAGCTCTTGGGGGAATGGGTGAACTCAATTCAGAGGAAGGAGTGCAATCCCACTCGGCGAGTCGCAAGGTGCGGGCAGCTGAGAAGTTCAAGGAGTTGGAAAGTCAGTCTCTTCTAAACAGAGCTCAGGAGGAAGATCAGCAAGCCAACGAACTCGTGCTGCATGCCAAGTCTTTGGCACAGATGATTTTGAGAAAGCAGGCCATGGTTAAGATCAGAAAGTGGATTGCAGCAAAGCAGAAAGCAGAGTTGAAAAAGTCACTGCAACGAACGGCCACCAAAGAAACGAAGAAAATTCAGATTGAGCATGCTACTAGTGTTGGCAAGGCCAGACGGAGTCATGCAGAACACAAAAAGGCGATCACAACCAGACTTGAACAGCATTTCAAGCCTCCCACAGTAGAGAAAGCAAGAGCCAAGACCACGATGGTCGATGCTGTTCATGCGCATCACGCTCGAGAACAGCAGCTGAGCAGAGATTTTTCTCTTCCCATCCCTGACTACAAAAAAGAGTACAAGCAATGGGAATTCTCGAAGCTCAGGAGATATGCGAGGGAGCATGACATGTTCACGCGAAGTGACTTCTGCAACTCTGATTCAGTGATCCGATCTGTGTCAAGGACCCAGTTGAAACAGTTTTTCGGCAAGAGCTGGCAGGTATCAAATCTTTCTGCAATCAGAAACAGTTTGGAACCCCTCTGACTTTACACTGTCAGAGTGTACCATACGACCTCCATTCCCTGGCTGCGATCACGACGTGTCTGAAGCAACTGGGTTTGGAAGCATCAAAGGGTATTGAATTGCATTGGGGTTGTGCTTTTGGGAGTGACTTTGAACAGATGGCGAGTTTGCTCATGGCTCTCTCCGTGGGAAGTCCTCAACGATTGTCGATTGTGCGAATGGCAATGAAAAGGTGAAGTTTTGTATCATAAAGATGTAAATAATCTAACTGATAATCACAGGCATGCTCAAAGCTCGCTTCTGATCCCCAGGCCATGTCTGAGATGAAAAAGCTTCTACCCTCGGTTCATCACAAATAGAGCCGATTCCAATGAAATTTTTGGAACAATCTTGTCACAATGTGGTATTGCTTCTCGAAACTTCTTGTGGAATCTGTCTTGATGAAGCCAAAACGCCCGATGATTCAACGATTCAATATGAAGCGTTGACCCCCCCCCTCCCCCTCCCCCTTTTCAAGAAAATCCGAAGGCACATTGATTCTGCGAGTGGCCTCCGAGGAGATCAAAACAACACCTTCTCTCCTACCCTGTCCTCCTGATGAGCCCTCGGAGTCATCATCACAGCCTTCAGGCCAATCCTGCTCATTCACAGAAGATAAAGACCGTCTGCTCGTTGAAAGCTCGCAGCCAGTCGCCTCCGTATGGTCCCACATTGACCGTAACCAGCATCTTGCACAGAGCGAGCTGCTCTCTCTCAGGGAGCTCGAGAAACGAGTCGAAAACGGGCCCCGTGAAAGCAGGCCATGAACCGTTCTTCAGGGAGAGAAGCCTGGTTGGAAAATGTCAGATGTCGATGTTGAGGATTATGGAAGGAGACGAGGGAAGGATCGCCATAACCTGTTGAAGAACCTGAAACGCGGGTTCGAAATTGCACAAAATGCGGTGATTCCGCTCAAAGACTCATCATGGTTGCGGTAGTCATACTTCATGTCTATGAAGCCTTCTATGAAGCTGACGTGCAGGAAAGCCAAGAACAAGATCTTGCTTTCGCCAGCTTTCATCGACTGCAGGTGCTGCATCTGGCTCCTGAAAGTGTCCTCATACGTAGTTCCTTTGATTGCTTTCTGGGCAGGGCAGAGCTATCAGCACATGAAGCACTAGGAATGCATCAAGATATCACAGGCTTACCTTCCAATGCGAGATAATGATTCTTGAATTGGTATGGATGTGGTGGATGAAACTATCCTCGCAGCCCTGATGACCTTGCTGGACAGGGACACACCTCACTGGTGGACTCTTGCAGATGAGGTTCTGCGGGAGGCAACCTGAGGGCATGGCTGGGAGCAGGAAGTCAAGCGCATCATTGCTCTTGTGCGCGCATGGGCCATGGCTGTGAGCGGAGGGATGGCTCAGTTTGCTGCCATGGCTGCTCCTCTCCTCTGCGACATCACCAAGACTCTCAAGGAAGGCGCTGAGGGGCAACGGAGAGAGCAACAGCTCCAGCGCATCGCACCGCATTTCACTTTGCGCGCAAATTCCGTGCATTTCGATGCAAGGAAATTCGAAGTGTAAATTCAGTAGGTTGAGCCGGCCTCCCCGGGGACTGAGTCTCGGGAGTCCCCGGCTGCGCCGGCGGGCCGGGCCGCGCCCGGCGGCGCCGGGCATCCTTCAACGGTGATAACCGGCCACTGGTATTGTCCTCGTACTGATTTTTAACTTAACTTTGAGTAAGTGAAGGTATCAGTTAAGTTTGGGCCCGGGGGGACAGGCTGATTTTTAACTTGTAACTTAACTTTCACCGAGTCAAAAAAGGGCTCGATAGTCTTGCTCGACCAGGATCCGATCATGTCCCGGGCCCTGGTCCGGGCCTGCCGCCCGCCGGCGCGGGCCTCAGCCGCCAGGCTGGCCTCCCGGACCGGGACTGACAGTGAGTCCGCCGGGCCCGGCGCGCCTTGAACTTGGCAACCAATAATTTTATTGCTGACTGTAAAAGTGCAACGGTCTGTAACGACTGGCAGTTAAGAAAGCGATGGCGAGGGGAGTAACCAATGATGAACTTAGGAGAGCGAAGTAGGGGGAGGGGAGGCAGGGTGGAGAGGTAGCGATCTCAGTCGTCATGGCAACTTAATAGTCCCTGTGGTCTTCCTCTTCTCCCTCCCTCCCCCCCTCCCTCCCTCCCTCCCTCCCTCCCTCCCTCCCTCCCTCTCCACCCCCCCCTCCTCTTTTCCATGTCTTGCCTCTGACATCGTCACCCGACTTGCAGGAGCTGATCATGCCGGGTCGAAGTGAGTCAGACTTGCGGTGGTGTGTGTTGGTGGATGGCAGCTCTGTGAGTGGCAAGGCCTTCGATTCTCTGTGCTACTTCATCAACGGCCAGGTTTGTCTTCCTTGGCTGCAGTTTCATTCTTGTATCCAACGATTCTTGGAACTCTAGAACACCGAGGGGAGGACCAACGAGGTCGCCGTCATTCATGCGTATGACAAGATGGTGAGGACTCTTCCTTGACTTGCATGATCGATCTTTGTCATCAAGATCTTGCATCTTGCATCTTTGCCGTGAGTCCCCGTGCCATGATTCTTGTTCCAACACAGATGGATCTCGAGAAGCCGATACACCTTCAGTCGCCACGGATTCTTCAGCAGTATGAAACCAACCTCATCCGTGCAAGGTGCTGCTTGTGCTTGTTGTCGAGATGTCCTGCTGATCTTGTTGCTGTTAGGAGGAACTATGACCTGAAGGGACCGGGACGTCTCAAGTCTCAAACGTTCCCCCTCGAGTACAAGACCTCCGAAGAGCTTGTCAAGGTTGGTGGCGGGCACGACCTTGCAAGCTCGAGCTGATGTCGGGCAGGTTGCGAGTCTGGAATACGCAGAGTCTGTTGGGACGAGCGAGCATGCTCCTGCTGTAGTTGCCGTCATCTTGGATTGCATCGCAAAGAGCTTCCAAGCGGACTACGTCTTCATGGGATCGTTCGGAGTCGGAGGGAAGCGGGTGATAGCTGAAGGGTGTGTGGGAGGAGCTGACGAAGGTCCAGGTGGGAGAGATGGGGTCAGTCACTGACTACATGCTGCGTCTGTGTAATCACACCATGGTCCCTTCCTCCCTGCTGCTGCTGCTCTTGATGCTCGCCCAGGTGGTTGTGAAACACTGGCGGCCAGTTCCGAAGCAGGGGGAAGGAGCCACGTTTCTGGTCTGCTTGGATGGAAGCCCTGCTGCAAACGAAGGGCTCGAGAAGGTGGGAGGAGGGGGAGGGGGAGGGGGAGGAGGAGGAGGAGGAGGGGCGATGGGGGAGGCCTGACAAGTTGCAGGTGATCTTCCTTGCGAGAGATGGCGACAAGCTTGTCTGTGTGACGGTGAGCAGGCACAAGGTGAAGACATCTGGCGGGTATGGGAGGGGAGTTGAGGTGTAGAACCAGGGTCCCAATGACGTCGCAATCATCGAGAAAGCTCAGCAGTTCATTCAGACAAGCGCCATGGCTACCAAGAAGAAACTCTCCTCACAGGTCATATGGCTTCAGCAGGTGCACTCTCTTCGCTCCCCCTACCCGCTTGTTTCAGTTCCCCCTCCTCGTCTCCTCTCTCTGTCCTCCCCTCCTCCTGCACCTTGCCTGAGTGATGGATCTCAGGTGGACGGGGAGGGAACGGCAGCAGAGCATCTGATCAGAGCATCGGAGAGGTTCGAGGCCGACTTTTTGGTGCTCGTTGCTCAGCTGCTCTCCTTCCATCTCACCTTGAAACAGGTCTTCGGGTCCATCAACACTGCACACGGCGCGAAGAATCGCGAGTCCTTGATCGACCTGGGCTCGACGGCCCTCTACTGCAGGTAGAGGAGGAAGCGACTTGATGATGGAGAGGAGGGAAAGGAGGGGGAGGGGAATGGAGGGAAAACTTTGTGCTGAATGCCCCGCAGTCGCAACTCAAAGTGCCATGCGATCATCGTGAAGCCTCCGTTCCCGCAGCAGACATCGTGACCTTTTAATGAATGGCTTATATGACACTAGAGTTGGTGGAGTTGGTCCAAGTCGAGTTGGTATAGTTGAGGAGAGGAAGGAGGGAGGAGGGATGGACTGTTCTTCCCGCAGGCGCGATCACGTACAAGATCGAGCTTGTCCGATTCTCGTCCTCCACAAACGCCTCGTACTCCTCCCACCCACTAGCTCTGCAGACTCTGAAGCCGTTGCTCGCTGCTGCTCCTTGCCCTGGGGAGGAGAAGACCCTGTCGATAGCGCCAACAGCGTACACGCAGTCGTCAGCTGTGACCATGCTTGTCACGTAGCCGTTGATGCCAAGCCCGACAGCAGCCCAGGGGTTGGCGTACTGGGAGTAGTCCTGGAGGAGGGAGAGGCGGGCAAAGCCGTTGACGCTCAACCCGTCGATTGCCTTCATCGCCCCGCCTGCGAACAAGTCGGAGCCCCACGTCACGAGAGCGAACACGTCTCCTTCCACCTGCAGCAGCTCGTCAGGGTAGTGGAAGATGATGGGGAACGAGGGAGAGGGAGAGGGAGAGGGAGAGGGAGAGGGAGAGGGAGAGGGAGAGGGAGAGGGAGAGGGAGAGGGAGAGGGGAGAGGGAGAGGGAGAGGGAGAGGGAGAGGGAGAGGGAGAGGGAGATGGAGAGTTTTTTTGTTTTTTTTTACGGATAGGGGGGTGTTGTGT